>NC_081348.1:9802096-9915360 GCF_029784015.1 Lycium ferocissimum
TACGGATATAGGTGTTCAACATTAAATAATTTATAAGACTGAGACTGGCTATAGCTGATAGCATGATAACTGTATCTGATTATGGAACTTAAGCAAATAACTGATTAAATACTGACTGAGACTCATGTGATGTCAATACACAAGTCTATAATGATTACGTACTGAGTTCATGATATTCAAAGTGATCACCATGAACGAATTATGAAACTATAACCCTAGAAGATAATAGTTCTACAACTATTCAAGAAACTAAGGCTAAACTGTATTCTGAGTCAAATTACTGATAAGCATGTAGAATGAGGCGTAGGGATAATCATAAACGTTCCCTAACGTATATAGTTAGCCTTACGTACCTGTATATGCTCCAAGTCCTGTAACTACTGGTCTGAAATTGAGAAGAATCCCAAAAGTCTAAGTCTTGAACCCTTAGAGGTGGGTTTTTCATGAAAACCCTAGGTTAAGAACAATGATTCCCTAATTAGGTTAGATGAACACATGATTTAATCCACTTGGAATAGGCTAGAATAGCTTACCTTAGTATTCTTGATGGTGGAGGAGGAGAGCAGGTCGTTCTAGGGTTTAGGGACTTGTAAAAATAAAAAGTAGAATTGAACCAGGTATTTATAGATTCTGGTACGGGTTAGGAAATACGGACCAAAATACGGTCTGTATTCCAAATTACGGTTTGTATTCTGGATCGTAATTAATAATGTTCCAAAATAGAAGCACTGCCTTACTTCCCTCCTCAAATACGATTTGAACTATGGGCCGTAAACTAAATTACTGTCCGTAATTAACAATATAATTCCCTAAGCAAAATTCCAGAATGTACAGTGAATTTGGATGGCATTTTACGATTTTAAATGCGGGCCATATAATAAAATACGGTCCGTAAACTGGGGCGTAAATCCTCATATGATAATTGTAGAGAATTTTCCAATTCTAACATTATCTATATGATTTTCTAAGTCTAAAATCATAGTCAAGGCTTAACTTAAAGGTCCGAGGTATTACAAAAATAATAATCAAGACAAGAAAAATAGTCACAAAGAATAATATTTGATTTCAAAAGATTACAATCTTTATGAAATCTTAAATAAAAGATGTAATCCTCTAATTCTTCTCCTCACGATACGATCGTCAATCAAGGGCTTTGCTTTTTCTTGAATGGACGGATTACTTGTGGTCGAGATTTCACTACAAATGCGGAGTCGAGCTTTAATCACAAACGCAGAGGTATGGAAACTTGTGGCTCACCACTTAGAGCGAAGACTTCTTAGTATGCTGAAGACTTGCGGATGAGAGCTTCTCTATGTATTTTTCTTCCTCCCTTTTGGCTTTATGAAGACCCCTATTTATATTTGCAGGGGAGAGCTAGGATATGTATATGATTGGATGAATCATGTCATTTGAACATGTGGCGACATTTGCTTGGTTCTTGTATTGACTTGACAGGCTACGTCACGTATGCGCATGGCACGATTTTATTGGTCCTTCACTTGACTTGGCGTGCCACGTCATTCGACACGTGGCATGGACCTTGGACTAATGGACTAGGCTCAATTTGAAGTCCAAATAAAATTGGACTTCACTTTAAATCCATGTCTTGGATTTAAATAACTTGATCTTGATTTGGACTTGATATTTCTTGAATTTAGGAATTTATCCAAATTTAATACGGATTTTAAGTCCACAAAATTTCTATATCTACAGTGTGAATTGAAAAATGGTGGGAAATAAAATTGGATGGACAGGAAATTTGAAAAATTACTTTTTACAAGTGAACTTTATCCCTCACTAGCGAGGAAAAATCACATTGGTATGCTTATATATAGAAGCACATCTTCTAGGTCATAAACAGTTGAGAAGAGAGTCTCCCCTCGGGCTGTGATCATCACTTGGCTCGGCTTGGGTCAAATGAACTGATTGATTGGCTATAAATTTTCAGTCTCATATACTGTATCACAAAAATACACTCTGAAAGTCTGCTTCTTCTTCCCTTCTTCTGTGCATTGTTTTCAAAGCAAAAGCAACTATCAAGTGTGATTTACTATCGTTTTCGATCTCGCCGAAGTTCTGTAATTTCGATTGCCAATATTGCATAATAGAGTTTTGTTCAATCCTGAGAGGAATTTGTCCAAACCTTGGACAATTACTAGGGGATTGAATTCCTTAAGGAGACACAGTTTTTTGTGGGCTCAAAACTAAATTCATTCTAATGTTTTCTATTTTAGTATAATTTGAATACAGGAAGGAATTAATCCAAACCTTGGACAATTATGAGGAGATTAAATTCCTCAAAGAGACAGTTTTTGTGGGCTCGGCCAATTCATTCTAGCATTTTTTTTGTTGTAGTATATAATTTGAATACAGGGATATCAAAACTCTGTTTTAATAATATTGTATTATTTTATAACAGTGTATGCTACATAACTCGGTACACACGCGCAACTCACGTGCCGAGAAACTAATTTTCGTAAACTTATGATTGAGTTTAAACATGATTATGAACTTTACAAATACGTTTCAAATGAGAACATAGTGCGTAAAGAAGATATTTCTTACAAATATCTGAATACCCATTTTAACCTAATGTGGACTTCCAAGTCTTCTTGGCTTGGTATTCTAAAACTTTGAGTCTTCTTGGCTTGATATTCTAAAACTTTGTGAGCTTCCAAATCCCATATGTCAATCTAGAAAGTTATCATTTTCCTTTCTTCAAAGAAATTCATCCTCCAATTTGTAGCTTCTTTATCTTGAAAGTGATCATCTGTTCATACTCTACGCCGACCTCCAGATGTAACCGTTCGTATTGAAAACAAGGATGAATAATATTGAATGGGGACGAGATGTACTTAATATTATGAGAAACAAAATTGTCTTAAAAGACTGAATCTATCAAGATCTAGCAAAATAAGACACATGGAAGAAAAAAATCTATGTATATGATATTATTTAATTATGTTAAATCTAGTCATGTTAGCACATTTAATTTAAATAAAGTATTTTCTATGAGTCTTTTAATCTTGTCGTAGATCCACATGTCAATATAAAATGTAAGGTATCTTTAGTACTACAAAATTAATTTATTACTATTATTATCTTATAAAGTTTAATTAAGATGGGCTTAAATTGAATGACATATACAAATTTATGAAACGACTACAACTTGCTCAAAATTACTACATAATTATTGTTGTATACATCAATATTATATTGAATTTGAAAAATATTTATTTGTGCCTCACACAATCTAGTTACGTGGGCTTCTTTTTGTATCACAAGACAGTGAATTCAAATTATTTTAACCTCCACAAACAATGCACAATATGACAATCCATTTTGATCATTGCAAAAACCTATGCTTTATTCTTTCCTGTATAGTTATTTGCTCAACATTTTGTTTTAATAATATTATATAATTTTACAACACCGTATGCCACATGACTTGATACACACGTGCAACACATGTGCTTAGAAACTAATTTTAGTAAATTTATGATTGAGATTTAGACATGATTATGAACATTACAAGTATGTTTCAAATGGGATCATTGTGCGTACGTTGGATATTTCCTGCAAATCCTTTATTTGAATACCCATTTTAGCCTATTGTGGGCTTCCAAGTCTTGATGACTTGATCTTCGAAAGTTTTGTGAGCTTCCAAATACGATATGTCAATCCTATTGTGGGCTTCCAAGTCTTGATGACTTGATCTTCGAAAGTTTTGTGAGCTTCCAAATACGATATGTCAATCTTAAAAGTTATCATTCGCCCTTTCCAAAGAAATTCATCCTTGAATTTGTAGCTTCTTTATCTTAAAAGTGATCATTTATTCATATTCTACGCTGATCTCCAGATGTAACCGTTCGTATTGAAAACTATGATAAATAATTTTGAAAGGATATAAGATGGACCTAATATTAATTGAAAAAATTGTCTTAAAAGACTGAATCTGTCAAGATCTAGTAAAATAAGACGCATGAAAGAAAAAAGATCTATGTATATGATATTAGTTAATTATGATTAAGTTTATATTAGTTAATTATGATTAAGTTTAGTCATGTTATAAATGCCCCTATCAAAAAATTTTCCTATCAAAAGTTTAATCATGTTATATCATTTAATTTAAATCAAGTATTTGCTATGACTATTTTAATCTTGTCGGAGGTTCACATGTCAGTATAAAATGCAGGGTATCTTTAGTACTACGAAATTAATTTATAACAACTATTATCTTGTAAAGTTAAATTAAGATGAGTTTAAATTGAATGACATATATAAATTTATAAGATGACTAAAACTTACTCAAAATTACGACATAATAATTGTTGTATGTATCTATATTGTATTAAATTTAAAAAATATTTACATTGCGCCTCGCACAATCTATTTATGTGAGCTTCTTTTTGTGTTACAAGGTAGTGAATCCAAATTATTTTGACCTCGATAAACAGGTCACAATATGACGATCCATCTTATCATTCAAAGAAACCTATACTTTGTTCTTTGAGATAAGGCACTAGTACCCCCTGAACTTTGGCCAAAGTTTATGCGACACACCTATTACCTCCCTAAACCTTTTTTCCCGTATTTTTTTGCACCTTATGTGTTGACGTGGAGGCGGCGTGAGAACACCTCCTTCAAGCGCGTGGGAACTTTTAAAAAAGGGTTCTAACCTATGCAAAATGGCCATGTGTTAGTTCCAAAGCAGATTTTCAAGAGCTCTTCATCCCTATTTCAAGAGCTCCAAATCTAATTTTGGTCTCAAAATTCAACAAAAACTCAGCTAAATCCGCACCAATCAAACTCAAATTTCATATATAACTTCACAACATCATCATCAGGAAACCCTAGTAATCAATTTGTCCAACAACCAAGAATTTTGATAAACCCATTTTTTTGTTCTTCAAGCCTTTTCAAGGTTCAACAATGATGGATTCGAAATTCTTTCTTCATTTTCGAATCTCATCAACAACTAAGGATCTAGAATGAGTTTAGCACTTGAATCTCAACTTTAAAACTTCAACAACCTTCAAATATGCTCAACACCTCTAATTCTTTTTCAAGTTCATACAAAAATAATAACAATAACAATTGTCCTTTCATTTTTCTTAATATAAAATAAGATTTCCATTACATTTCTGAATTAAAAAGAAATAAAAAAGGAAGTGAAATATATTTTTTAAACATTTTAAAAAATTACGAATTTACATGTGGCAGCGCGTATATTTCACTGCCTGCCAAATATTTGGTTCTCTATCTTTGCGTCAGCACTTAGAGTGACATTTATTACACTTTAAAATAATAATAATATTACATTATTTTATAACATTCAGATCTACTGACTTATGACATAAAAGAAAACCTTATGCAATTAGTGGTCGTTTGGTAGGGTGTACAAGAAGAGTATTGAGCAGGGTGTATTAGTAATATTAAGATTAATTATGGTGACATTATTTTTTATCTATTTGGTTTGTTGTATTAAATGTATACGGTGTTTAGAATATGAATAGTAGTGAATAGAGTGTATTGGAATATGAATAACACTAGTATTGTTAATGTCGTGATTTACTATGTACAAGAATACAACTGAATATGGTGTATACATTGGTTAGGAACACTACCATACAAGATTGTAAATTAATATCAAAGCTAATACCAATATTATTTTCTCCAATATTTCCCACCAAACGATCACTTAGGGTGTGTTCGGTATGGAGAAAACATTTTTCGAAAAATCTTTTCCAATTTTTCCATGTTCGTTTGGTCAACATTTTTTTTAGAAAAACAAATTTCTTAAAAATGAAGAAAATAGAACTACGAAAAACAAGTTCACAAATGACATTCTATATTAATTATCTCCTCCCCACCTCACTACCCCCACCACCTAACCACACCCACAGGGAGTGCGTGTGGTCATAGTTGGGGTGGGTGGATATTTTTGGGAAAATATTTTTCACTAACCATTCGAAAATGAAAAAATAAGTAAGAAATTTAGAGCCTGTTTGGATGGGCTTATGCTTATTTTTTTAGCCTTATAAGCTAAAAAAATCAAACGGAAAGAGAGAGGTTCTAGGTTCGAGTTCTGCATAAAATAAAAAAATAATTTCGCAAGACTAGGGGAGTGTGGTTGTGGATCCAAACATACAATCCTTAGGAAAAAACCAAAGTTATCGGAGTTGGGGTACAAGACACTTTTAGTTAAAATAATTTCTTTTGGTTATGCCTTAATTAAAAGTATACCCCATATAGTTCCTTAAGGAAAAATTAATTTGCCTCGAGGAAAAGTTATGCCCCCTCCGCATAACTTTATTTCCGACTTTCTTGCTCGAGACATTTTTTTTTTTTTTTTTAACTTTTAAAGGCACACTTTTAGTTAAGGCATACTTTGGTTATGCCTTGTGATGCCCCAGAGAAAACATTTTTAAGAAAAATTTTTGCCCCATAATGCAAAACTAAATTATACCTCGAGGAAAAGTTATCCTCCGCATAACTTTAGTTTTTCCTAAGGAAGTTATCTTGAGTCACTTTTTTTTTTTTTTTTTTTTTTTTTTTTTAAAACAAATTAAGCGCATAATTCCTTGGAAAAGTTTTGCCCCATAAGGCAAAAACTAAATTATGCCCCCCGCATAACTTTAGTTTTTCCTTAAGGAAGTTATCGAGGGGGCGATTATTTTTTTTTTTTTTTTTTTAAACTTTTCAAGTCACACTTTTAGTTAAGGCATACTTTTTGCTATGCCTTAATTAAAAGCCTAGCCCAAGCGTGATGGAAAAGTTTTGCTTAAGGCCTAAACTATGTCTTCGAGGAAAAATGCCCTCCCGCATATTAGTTTTTTTGGGAAGGCGTACACCCTCATCGCGAAATTATTTCTTTATTTTATGCTCGAGCGGAAGGGTTCGAACCCAAACCTCAAATGAAAACTTAAAGACCATAAATATGGCAAATTTAAAGACCCCCAAATATAGGGCAAAATTTAAAACCACCCAAAGAGCGGGCAATTGCGAATGCCCAAAAAAAATAAGTTGGGGTAGTCTAACTTATTTTTTGGCTTATAAACTTTATGTTCGCTTTAGATAAGCTAAGTCAAATGCCCAATTATTTTTTTACGACTTTGTTCATCAAATACTCAAAAATACTTATAAGCTGAATTTATGTTGAACTTATAAACCAATCCAAACGGGCTCTTAATTGACAAATTCCTCCGTAACAAACACACCCTTGTTGCCAGTTACACGAAGCACACAATATTTTTCCTAATATATTTTTTTTTTTTGGGTTATAACTATGATGCTTTCCGCTTAATGGTGTAAAGTCCTAGATTGCCGAACGGACTTATAATGTAAAAAATAATTGAAACATTATTGGATTAGTTTATTACATTTGTGTAATTATCATGGACAAATGTGATGTGAGACGTGAGGAAAGAGAGATGAAATAAGAAAAGCTAAGATGGTACATACACTGCTTAAAGAAAGATGGTAAATATATAAGAAAGTAAAAATAGTACACACAGTGCTTATAGATAGCAAAAATAAAAAAAAATAAAAAAAGAGGAAACCACCGCATCAGGACAGCTGAGCACACTCCTATACAACACGCTTCCATTTGCATTCACATTTCACAATTCCTGTCTAATCTTATCATTCATCCGAACCTTTCGCTACCCCCCTACCCCCACGCCCCCAACCACCCACCTTTGTCAGTTTCTTTTTTCCGGTTCATCTTAACACCGGAAAGTTTTTTTTTTTCTTATCTGTCAGCTGTTTTAGTTCAAGATTTTGTTATTGTTGTTGTTGAGCTAAAATATAGGAATTCTGTGTCTAGATTCTTGTGTTTCATGAGTCTTTGGTTTAGTCAACGCTGTTGATTTTAGTTGGGTATGTGGTTTGCTTTTAATTGGTATAATCATGTTTGTTTCTTTCTACTCTTTCTTGATTTTTGGGGCCGTACCGAAGCTGATTAATTCTTAGTTCTAAGTTGTAATCTTTCTTGTTTTTCTCTGATCTATAGCTCACACTTCTCCGATCATCTTTTTTTTTGTTTTTTGCTAAGTCTCTGGATTTGGATCTTAACATGGAAGCGAGTGTAGGAGAGCGTTTTTACCATATGGGTGGAACAGATCTAAGAGGATTAGGGAAAAGGAGCTTGGAATGGGATCTAACTGATTGGAAATGGGATGGAGATCTATTTATAGCAACCCCACTTAATCAAAACCCTTCTAATTACCAAAGCAGACAGTTTTTCCCGGTTGAAACTGGAAATCTAGCTTCATCAAACAGTTCATCATCTTGTTCTGAGGAAGTAAATCATGGGATGGAACAACAAAGAAGAGAACTGGAGAAAAGAAGAAGGGTTGTTGTGGTTGATGAAGATGATTCTTCTGGTTCTCTTTCATTGAAGCTTGGTGGACAAGGTGAACCTGCTGTTGCTGTTGCTGAAAAAAGGACGAAATTAGCTGCACCTGTTGGTGTTACTAGTAGAGCTGTATGTCAGGTTGATGATTGTGGGACAGATCTAAGTAAGGCTAAAGATTATCATAGAAGGCATAAAGTTTGTGAGATGCACTCTAAAGCTAGTAAGGCACTTGTTGGAAATGTTATGCAGCGTTTCTGCCAGCAGTGCAGCAGGTCTCTTCTCTCTTTCTTTGCCTCTTTATTATATTTTAGCTGTAAAATTTCTTCTTTTTTGTTTTGTTTTGTTTTCTCCAGATTAGGACAAGGTGAAGTTTTTTCCTTTTTGGGGCTTTGTTGGGGGTGGGGGGTCTTGTGAAAGGATATAAAGGATTAATACAACTGACATAGAATAACTTGGGGTTGAGTTTAGTTGATTGATTAATTGAGTGATGGCATGTCTTGTGAATCCGACAAAAAAAAAATCAATCTTTTTTGGTGATTGATTGCTTCTGATTGGGCTGTCTAAATTATTCAGTTGTTATAAATCCAAAGATTCTGCTTTGATACTCAGGTTTCATGCTCTTCAAGAGTTTGATGAAGGAAAACGAAGTTGTCGAAGACGCCTAGCGGGACATAATAAAAGGAGGAGAAAGACACAATCAGAATCTGTAGCTAACAATAATTCATTGAATGATGGCCAGGCTAGTGGTTATTCCTTGATGAACCTGCTAAAGATGCTCTCTAACGTGCACTGTGAGTGATTTCTAGATTTCCTTCTGATATGTTTTTGACTTTGGAAATTATTTGACATGTTCCTGTTGGTTCTGAAGATTTTTGCTTCTAGAGCTTTAGAATTAACTGCAAGGTTATGATTTTCATCAATTGCAGCCAACGGAACTAATCACACTGAAGATCAGGACCTTTTGTCTAATCTACTAAGAAGCCTTGCCAGCCAGGGTCCCATGAATGGGGATAAAAGCTTATCTGGACTTCTGCAAGAATCTTCAAATTTGCTGAACAATAGATCAATCCTTCGAAATCCAGAAATAGCTTCGTTGATCTCAAATGGTTCACAGGCACCTCCTAGAGCCAAAGAACATCAGTTCACTAATTCTGCAGCTGAGATGCCCCAGAAAAGACTTGAAGATGCGCGGACCGCTTCTTCTCAAAGTCCAGGCGTTTTGTTTCCCGTTCAAAGCAATTCTGAAGCTTATGCACCGGGCAGGTTAAGTACCACTGGCAGGAGCAAGTTGGTTGACTTCGATTTGAATGATGCTTACGTCGATTCAGATGATTGTGGAGAAGATATAGAGAGATCCCCTGTGCCTGAGTGCCCATCTTGGTTACAACAGGACTCACACCAGTCAAGTCCACCTCAAAGTGGAAATTCAGATTCCGCTTCTGCGCAGTCACCTTCCAGTTCCAGTGGTGACAATCAGGTACTCCTATAATCATCTACTATGATTTATCGGTTGTACTTATGCTGCAAATTTCATTGTTCAGTTTCCTCTTTCTTTGTTCTTTATTTCCTTCTTCGCACTCTTGTATTTGTTTAAAATGGTTTATCTGAAGATAGGAACAAGTTATTTTTTCTCAGCTTAACAGATACTTAGAATTCGAAACACTTTTCAGTGGACCAAGATAAAGGAACAGATGCAATATCCGGAATTGTGATAGTTTTCTAGGATTCTTTAGCCTGTTGAAACCTATCAATGAAGTCTCTTTTTCTGTGTGAAGAATACCTTGCCAACTGTCTAATTACACTTTTTGGTGTTTCCGCGTATTATATAGTCAATTTCTGTCTTTACATTTTGAACAATAGCGGAAACAGGGTTTCTATTTCTGTCTTTACCTCTTTCTATTCTTTGCCAACTGAAATGTTTATTGTAATACTTATCCATATACGTCTGGTATTTTTAATCTTCTGTAATATTCTTCAGAGGAGATTGCACTTCTCGCTTTTCACTTCTTAACCCCAAGGACCTCGTTGCCTTTTTGCGCTATTCGCTTTTAAAACATTGACTCCACCAGCTTATATTTAATCATGTTCAGTGCTTAAGTTTGTACTACCTCTGTGTATAAGAAAGGGTATCTTACAAAATGAAAGGGGGAAAGAAGTCGACAACAACCAAGACTAGTAACTGGATATCCATTTATTTTCCCAAAAATTTGTCTGACTTTCTTTTTGTTTGATGCAGAACCGCACAGATCGGATTGTTTTTAAACTATTTGGAAAAGATCCTAGTGATTTTCCATTTGTTGTACGAGCTCAGGTATTTCATTGTCCTCGGCACGCATGGTTTTTATTTTCTTGTATCTTTCTGGTAGCTAAAACTCCGTTTTACCTTTTTCTTTTTCCCAAATTTTCTTTGTATTGTTTGAATATGCAGATTCTTGACTGGTTATCTCACAGTCCAACTGAGATTGAGAGCTACATTAGGCCTGGTTGCATTGTGTTAACAATATATCTGCAGCTTCCTGAGTCTGCATGGGAGGAGGTAATGTGTTAATCGAAGGACTGTAATGTGAATTAGTTGGCAGTCTATGGAAACCTGTTTGACATGTAAAATTAATTGCTTTGTACAGCTTTCGTATGATCTGAGCTCCAGTTTGAGTAGGCTTTTGGATGTCCCTGGTGGTGATAGTTTCTGGACAAAAGGATGGATTTACATTAGGGTGCAGAACCAAATTGCATTTGTGTGTGATGGTATGGTCATATCTGATGTCTTTTACCACTTTAAATTCCTTCCAAACCCAAAATATAAACTCTGCTAGAGTAATCTTTTCTGGCGACTTGTTCATCAGTATTGTCCTTTGCTGATATTTTTCTCTCTTCTGTTTATGTGCTGCAGGGCAGGTTCTTTTGGATATGTCCTTGCCTTGTGTTAGTATTGAGCACAGTACAATATTAAGTGTCAGACCCATAGCTGTTCCAGTATCTGACAGAGTTCAATTTTTAGTCAAAGGCTATAATTTATCTAAGCCGTCCACAAGGTATGCATCGTTATTATGTGTGAAGTATTATAGTGCCAAATGTCTTTTTCTTCTCCCCCACTCATGAGGATTTTGATGGTACATTTCTTGCAAACTCTGTTAGTGAACTGCAGTATAATAAGTTTGTTTTTCTTCTTTCATTTTCTGTTGCCAGATTACTTTGTGCTTTAGAAGGTAATTACCTGGCTCCAGAAGCTAATGATGAGGCCGAAGAACATGTTGATGGTGTTGACAAGGATGATAAGCTCCAATCCCTAAATTTTGCATGTTCTGTTCCAGCTATCGCTGGAAGAGGATTTATTGAGGTGAACCTTTTCCCCAGCTTGTTGTTTCCTGTGTGAACGTGATCTGTAAAATTTGACCAGAAAAGGGATAAACCATTTTCTTTTTCAATGACTTAAGCATGCTACTGTCTTTTTGTTTGTTCTCAAGTGCATCAAACACCTACTTATGGGCGCAACCAATTTGGGTACATTAGCTATCTGTGTATAAATGCATCTAGTCGTCAGCATCTATCATTAATGTAACATATATCTAAATTGAGAAATGAGTTTATTGTTTGCGAGGGAAAATATATTTAGTTCGTACTTTAGAGCGGGTGGCTTAGGGGATTGTCCGGTTGCTAGGGCTATCTGTCTAACAATTATGGTTTTGTCTATTTGTGCCTTTATGCATTATTTCAGTCATTCCTTCACTGATTTATTTCGTACTTTAGAGCGAGTGGCTTGGGGGATTGTCCAGTTGCTAGGGCTACCTGTTTAACAATTGTGGTTTTGTCTATTTGTGCCTTTATGCATTATTTCAGTCATTCCTTCACTGATAGTAGATTAGTGTGAACTAAGGTATGAGAATTAATGAGTTTAGAGGATTAAGAAGGATGAAGGTGGGGAGAAGGATAAGAAAGGACTAAAGGATTTTCATATCTTCTGAAGCATGAAAGAACATGAGCTTTTTGTTGTAGAAGAGCTTACTTGAAGTTTGTGTACCATGCAAAGTTTAACCTATGTTTCCATGGACTTTGTTATGTCTTAGAGATATGTATGTCGAACAGCATGGTTATGTGTAGTTCATCTGGATCTTTCAACATACACTAAAAACTTGCCCAAAAAAGAAATACATGTGTTTGGCGTTGAAGCTAAGCGGTTGGGAATTTATACAAAGGGTCCTGACAAGTTTTCAGCTGCTGTCAATCAAAAAGTGACAATAAAGTTCTAATCTGCTTCTCAAAGGTCTCTCATTCCTTCTTAGAGAAATTCCTTTTCTTTTACTATGGCTGGGGCCACATTGTGTTTTCCCTTCTCCAATTGTGGCTTTGTACTTGCTCAGAAATAAGCTACTGGTTAACCCTGAGAATTCTCTATATGCCATTTGACTCTAATTTATGAACGCTCATTCATATAAATCTCCACTAAAGTACTCGTAGCTACTTTCTCATCACAATTATGCACATTTTCAATAGGTTCCTCGTTATTGCTAAAAAAAATCTAGTTTTTTTCTCATGCCGATTATATTCCCAAGTCATGCTGAGATTGTTGTGTTCATCCAGGTTGAAGATCATGGAGTCAGCAATAGCTTCTTCCCATTCATAATTGCAGAGGAGGATGTTTGCTCTGAGATCCGTATGCTTGAGAGCGAACTAGAGTTGACTTCATCAGATTATGTCAAGGGGCAGACAAGTAATATGGAAGCAAGAAATCAAGCCATGGATTTTATTCATGAACTGGGTTGGCTGTTTCATAGAAATAACTTGAAGGCTAGGTTAGAGAATAATGGTCCTAATGCCGTTCTCTATCCTTTGAAGCGGTTCAAGTGGCTTGTGGATTTCTCCGTAGACCATGACTGGTGTGCAGTAGTGAAGAAACTGTTGAACATTCTTCTAGATGGAACTGTAGGTGCTGGAGACAATTCTTCCTTGAAATTTGCTCTCACTGAGATGGGTCTTCTGCATAGAGCTGTGCGTAGGAATTCTAGGCCTTTGGTGGAATTGCTATTAACATATACTCCCGATAATGTAGCGGATGAACTATGTTCTGAATACCAATCTCTGGTTGGGGTTGAAGGGCAATTTTTGTTTAGACCCGACTGTGTGGGGCCTGCAGGTTTGACACCTCTTCATGTTGCAGCTTGCATAGATGGATATGAAGATGTGCTAGATGCATTGACAGATGATCCCGGAAAGGTATTTAATTTCCTCTCTTGTAAACCCCACACTATTGGATGCATTTATTACTTCTTTTGCGTTCTCTAACGTGCTAAAATTTGTCCATGCAGGTGGCTATTGAAGCATGGAAGAACACTCGTGATAGCGCAGGTTTCACACCAGAGGACTATGCTCGCTTACGCGGACATTATTCCTACATTCACCTGGTGCAGAGGAAAATTAGCAAGAAAACAACCAGCGGACATATAGTGGTTGATATTCCTACTGTCCCGTCTGTTGCTGAGAACAGCAGCCAGAAAGAAGAAGAGTGTGCAACCACCACCAGCTTAGAGATAACAATGACAGAGAGAAGAGCCATTCCTCGGCCCTGCAGGCTATGTGATAGGAAGCTGGCTTATGGAAGTCGGAATCGATCCCTACTGTACAGGCCTGCAATGTTCTCCATGGTGGCTATGGCTGCTGTATGTGTTTGTGTTGCTCTTCTCTTCAGGGGCTCGCCGGAGGTGCTGTATATTTTCCGTCCATTTAGGTGGGAAATGGTGGACTTTGGAACAAGCTGATTTTACCATCCCCAATAAATTGTGATAAAAAGTATATTAGTTACTTGTTGTACCAGTATTTTCGTCTATATAAAAGAAAACTTAGGGTCTGAGATATGCTGTAGGAATACCCCTTCAGACTAGTTGTTATACCAACTTGTTAACATATTTATTTTTTGTTTGATATAAGTGTATCTTTCCATTGGGACCTAGTAACCAGGTCTAACTTTCCCTCTTCAATTCTGCTGCTGCCCATTTATCTTTACTTTGCATTTCGGCGATATTGGATTCTGTAAATAAGATGATAGTATTCGTAAAACTGCAATAAGAGTGTCCTAGACTGTGGAGTATTTCGAAGCTGACATCGTCCTTTTCTTTTCCTTTTATTTTGGGCGTGAGGAAGAGATTACAAAACATGTAAAAGCAGATGAACATGGTATTCGTCAAATTTCCCCACCTCATGGTTGGATGCAGCTGATTTATGTGATCTGTTGAGATGATTTTCTCTTTTCTTGTAGATATATGTAACACTTTTTTATTCGAAGGGCGCCACCAAAGTATCGTCGGATACTGTATTACTTTTTAGGACTATGAGTGGTTGATATTTCTTGAAACTTAGAATTAAGTGAGAATAATTATTTCTGCAAGTCAAATATGCTCTTTGCCGTTACACAATTGACATAGATAGCGCTTGTTAATTAATGGTAAACTATTATAACAGTTTTAACCCATCATGAGCACATAGTTCGGGAGGAATCTTAGATCATTCCGCATAGTACAGGAGTAAATTTAAATAAAATATTTAACTGGTCAAAGTTTGCTGAAATTTGAGGAATGAATGGGTAAGTTCTTTCCGAGTGTTTTGCTGCTTTCAGAAAGGCTGTAGCATTTGCTGTGTTTCCGTTGTTGCTGCTAGTGAGCTTAAAGCCGAAATACTTAAATCCTTGATTCGTCCGAACTGGTCAAAATTTGCTGGTGCGAAATGATCAAAATTTTCCCCTAAACTATGACTAAGTGATAGGTTAGTATTCTTAATAGTTACCGTTAGTCAAAAAGGGCAATGCTAGATTATTCCGTATAGTTTAGAGATAAATATAAACCTTTTCACTTGTTATCATATTAATGGTAATTATTGGCATAACACATAGAAATCCCCTAAACTTGACTCAGATTTTTAGTTTTTCCCTCAACTATGCCTAGTCTTAATTAACCCCGGATTGACTACACGGACTTGGGAGTGAAGAAAGAAAAAAAAAAAAAAGCAGCTTTCAGGGATATTTTTTTTAACTGTTAGCACTTAGCAGTTAGCACATAGTCATATACAATGATATATTTGTTCCAATTGTGTTTTTCTTCTATTTCATCATAATGTATACCGCATATTTTACCCCAACTTTGCATATTTTAAATTTCTTTCATTGAAGCAATGATTCGTTCGACTATGTAATGTTTCCTTTTTTCGGGCCAATTTGTAACTAAAAAAGATTTGCTTTGAACTTAATTTTTGCTACTGGAGTACCAAATGTGTATTTGACTATTTATATCAATCATGTATTTTTCTTTTTGTGGGCCAAATCAGTAAAAAAAAAAAAAAAAAACTTAATTAGAGCTCTATTATGTTTAAAATTATAAAAAAGGTATGCCCAAAATAATGGAGTTGAAATTGTGTGCTTATTTTTTATTTCTTTTTTAGATATACTGATTATTTTATTAATTGTGTATCTTTTTGGTTATGTATGTAAAAAGAATACTTAGTTAGAACTCCACTATATATATCCAAATAAAACGTTTTAAACAAAAATTGAAGTTCTAATTGTCTATTTATTTTTATGATGTTTTAACTGTGTATTCCTTCGGGGCGAATTTGTACAACAAAATTGCTTGGAACACCATTCACTTTTGTTAAAATAAAAAGAATAGCCTAAATAAGAAATTTCAACCAATTTTTTTTTTTTTTAACAAATTGACCCAAAAAAGATGATTTAAAAAGGCATAAAATATATTCGCTTTTAAAAAATGTCATGTGGACAAAAAAAATTCCACAGGGCAAACGAGTGTACACAACCTTTATAGGATAACAATGTTCATAGTGTAAATGTTATACTACCAATTTCAGGGGGTAATTAAGGTTAGGCGTAATTTGAGGAGGGAATTAATAATTTAAGCCAAGTTTAGGTATGTATTTAGGTGTTCTGCCTAATTTATTTTCTAATAAGATTTTGGACCTTGTGTTCATTGTTCAATCAATGTTGTGGCAACCAACACATAATAATGCTTTAGGTAGTCAATTCAAGAATTTTGCTTTATTAGACAATTCATATTTGATTAATGGTGTGATGGCATCTTTTCCACAAAGTGCATACAAAGCCACTCAGCCACATCCTTCCTTGTACCAATACAATTATTGCATTAAAGTAGGTTCTTATCCTCCTTTACATAGTCATTTTTGATGAGCAACAAACTAACAACCGAGATCAGAAAATTCTTTGTATGCATATAGGTTAAATATTCAAATATATATATATATATATATATATATATATACGTGTGTGTGTGTGTTTTATTATCAAAAAAGTATCAAAACAGTTCTTTGTTTAAGAAATAACAATAGATTTACGGTTTAATTATTCTTATGTAATAAGGTTTTATTATAAGTGAGAGTAAACTGCAAAAGACAACTTTACTTGAACAAGATCTGTTCTATAGGCTCGTATCACTGTATCCTTGTGTAAATTGCAAAAGAAACTGAAATTTAGTAATATCAAAATTTAACTTAGATATTTTTAAATTTTCTAGTTGACTTACTTGGCGGGTTTAATTTTAGTTTCAGAAAATTATACATGAAACTTGAAATAGATTATAGAGATTTGTCTTGATTTTAAAAAATATGACTGATCTCAAATAGACATTAATAAAGGAAAATCATATAAACAAAGATAGTGATTGAGAAAAATAACAAATTGAGCATCAAATAAGAAAAAGAAATATGTGCATCGACCTAAAATGTAATTAACAACCAAAATAAAAAAATGCTAATGATGGGGAGAGAAATATGACGGAAGAATGAGATCATTGCTCCATCATCCAATGAAATTTATATTGTGAGATTTCCTATAGTTACTCATAGCGCTTCGTATTGGTAATAATAAAAACGGAAAAGGGTCAAATATACCCCCGTACTATCAGAAAAATGTTAAATATATCCCTCGTTATACTTTGGGTCTAAATATACTCTTTCTGTTATACTTTGGGTTCAAATATATCCCTCTGTTATACTTGGGAAATTGGCGCGAATGCCCTTCAAATGCACTGGTCTTTAATTTTTGCCCCCGTAATGCGTGGTCTTTAATATTTGCCCTTCTAAGCTAAAAGATAATAAGAAAAAGACTTTACTACCCCTACCCATAACATATAAAAATCAAAGTCTCAGAACGAACCCCAAACATCCAATTAAACCTATCCATCATTTCAACAACAAACCTTTCAATTGTTCCATCGTTCTAACATTTCACCGGAGAAATCTCCATTGATTTTGCTGCTACAACATCGAAAAAGATAAAATACATAATATATAGCGTTCAATTGAATGTAATTCAACCCAATTTGATGCTTTATTAAGTTTAGATTTGTTAATATTTGAAAACAACAACAAATCATCTTCTATGAACTAAACAACTGATATGCAGTTGAGATTCAACATCATTTTTTTGCGCGGAGTGCCCTTCTTTTGGGCTGGTCTTTATATTTTGCCCCTCATTTATGCCTTCTTTAATTTTTGCCCTCGCCGCACTCTGTTTAATGAAAGTTTTTTGACGAAATTACCCTTACCCCATTAAAACCCTTTCTATTTCGTCATTTGCCCTTTTCTTTTCTTTTTTTGCTTCTTCGTTCCTCCTTTGTTTTGTGTCTGTCTTATCTGTTCCAAAATTTAGGTACGAATTTGGATCTTTTGCTCGTTTCAATATTTGTTTTTATGTTAAATTGTTGTTTGTTGAATTGATATCTTTGTCTTCGTCGTTTTTTATATTTAAGTGATCCTTTTTGATTTAAAATTATAGTGTTTTGTTAAAGTGTCCGTATGATTTTTTGAACTTTAGTTTTCGTTGCCCATGTATATATTTTGGTTTTTGAATGTCGTATTATGAATGTCGTAATATGTTTTAGTTGATTTTGATATGCGTTTTGGTTTTCTCTTCGTTGAATCTTTGAAGTTTTGCCTGTGAATGTACTGTTTTTATGTTGTTCTTTCGTTGTTTTTGTTTAATAATCTGGTTTTTGTGAAGAATGTGTTTGTGCGAGGCGGCATATGCCTGTTCCTGCGAATTTTTGTTTTTTGAAACTACATTTATGCCTATTCCAAGCATAATTTCGTGATTTAAGTTACTTTGTATGTGTTATGATTTTTTGGTTTTTATGATAGTTTATATGTTTTCCGATTATAAGCTTTAGTTTAAGATTTTTGGTGTTTTTTTTGTTTAGTAACTGTGTTTTCATGAAGACTGTGTTTGTCCGAGGCAACATATCGGTCCGGCAAGAGTTATTGGTTTTTTGGCGAAGTTATGCGGTTACGGCATAAAGTTATGCTGTTTAAGCATAACTTCATGAATTAAGTTAATTTATGTGTGTCTTTGTTTTTTGGTGTTTTCTTGTTAATAATTTTTGTTTTTATGCAATCTTATGTGTTTTGGTTCTTTCTTCTATTATGCGGGTATTTGTGAGTATGACATGAAAAAGAGAGCAAGATCTCGTGAAGAAAGCAAAAAATAGATTGTTTTAGTTGAGCAAGATCGTGAAGAAAGGAAAAAATAGTTTGTCTTAGTTATTTTTGCACTATGTAATTTTATTTTTTTTGGTGCGCCCTTGTGTTTTTTGTAAATGTTATAAGATTGTACAAGCTTTGTTTTGTGTTATAAATTTCAACTTTAACCACCTTTGTAATTTGATGGTGTTCATTTTTAATCTCAACTTCTCTGTTCATAAAAGCTGCTATTTTGTTGAAAATCCAAGTTATACCGTTTCCATCACAACTTCATGGTTGTTATATAATAGAAGTTTGTCGGGGTCGGCATAGTTTCTCATTATGTAAATAGAAGTTCCGCCCATTCCGGCAGAATTTAAGTTAAGAAAACTTGCCATAACCAGCAACAAAAGACAAACCATTAAAATGCATTTATTGGGGATTATTTGTGACGGAAAGCTGTTTTTTTGTTGAAAACCAAATTTATGGTGGTTATTTAATAGGAGTTTGTCGGGGTCGGCATAGTTCCTCATTTTATGAACAGAAGTTCCACCCATAGTTAATCAGCAACAAAGATAAAACGTTTTTAACTTTTTTCGAACGGTGGAACGCATTTTATTGGGATTAGTTGAGACGCCATAATGGTTGTTTTAGTATGAATGAATTTTTGCTATGAATGAATGAAATATTTTACTTAGTGTTAATTGTATGTGTCATTTTTGAATGTTTTATCCAATTTTCCATAAAGATTTTTAAAATGTTATATAAGCAACAAAGCCCATAAGTATGCCGCTAACGGCATACTTATTTATTTTTAAGCGAAAGACTATGGGGTCGGCATAAATGTGAAACATGAAAACAACAGAGAGAATAATATTGTTATGTCCCAAGGCATACATCTATTAAACTTACCAGGATGTAGTATTTGAGATACCAATTTTGAACAAAAATCGTTATACACCTTTGGGAGGCATAAATTATAAAGCTGGATAATTAAATTTGATGATTTTTTTTTCTTTTTCCTCAATGTTTTATGGTAGAGAATTGTAGATTTCATGTAGGGACATTTATCTCTTTCTCTTATATAGTTTTTTATTATCAACAACAAGAAGATAACAACTTAGTAAAAGAAAATAATAAAAGAAAGAATAGAAGTTCCGCCCATTCCGGCATAAATTAAGTTTGCATAGTTTGTTTGTGTTATAAATTTCAAATTTAAGCCCCTTTGTAATTTGATGGTGTTCATTTTTAATCTCAACTTATCTGTTCATAAAAGCTGTTATTTTGTTGAAAATCCAAGTTATGCCCTTTCCATCACAACTTCATGGTGGTTGTGTAATCGAATTTTGCCGGGGTCGGCATAGTTTCTCATTTTATAAATAGAAGTTCTGCCCATTACGGCATAATTTAAGTTCGAAAAGTTGCCAAAACCAAAGAACAAAGACAAACCCTTTGAAGTTATTGACCAAACAAAATGCATTTATTGGGGATTATTTGTGACGTAATCTTTGTTATTTTGTTGAAAACCAAAGTTATGCCATTTGCATCACAACTTATGCTTTTGAAGTTCCGCCCTTTCGAGGGCGTAAATTAAGTTCGGAGAACTTGCCACAATCGACAACAAAGACAAAAGAAGATAACAACTTAATAAAAGAAAATAATAAAAGAAATAATGGACAAAAGAATAAATGAGTGATAAGATGCTTGAAGTCTCGTCTTAGTAATACCAAAGTTTTGCCATTTCTTTTCGCGAGTGAGTGTGCATTATGCGTCAAGAATCATAAGATAAATTCATATAAACCATGTATAAGAGTGTGATGTTAGGATGACAATTTCCTCTTCCCGTATCTTGAATATGGATTGAGAGCCGGATCGTGGTTACGGGTTGCCCTAGTGTGTCCAAAGAACTTGCATCTACCACATCCGTATGTGTACTTTGTTGATTCTCTCGCTTGGGCGATATCTTTTTGTTTGTTTTCTTCCGGTCTTATTTTAACATCGGCGGCGTTATTTTAATATCCAAAATGTTTTGTGGAATAATCCATGAGTCTTGATTTCCAACCGATAGTATTTCACCTTTGTATGTCTCTTGGCGTGCTTGTTTCTTGAACCGATCCGCAAAGATGTAGATTTTGACAAACTTCTTTTGTCTATAAGCGCCATGGCATGTGTGCACGGTAACTCGTCGATTTGGAACTCCAAGCACTCACAAGTCATATTCTTCAGTCTACATTGTATTGATATCCTTCATCTTTCACAACAAATTTGACGGGAGTTATGTTTTCTACGTGGAAATTGACAATATAAATGAGTGATATTTTTTGTGGCAATTTTCGGATTATATGAGAGTTATGCCCTTTCCGGCATACTTCCCGTACATTGAAAATAATATTCGCCTCTTCAGAACTAAGTATAAAATAGGGTCATAGTTGTTCCTTTGTCCAGCATAACTTTTGTGTTTGGTTAATTTTAAACTATCCATTGCTCATAAAACTAAGATTGAAGTGTGTGTTGGTAAAATCTACTTACTTTCATTGTGAGCATAAAAACAGTGTAATAGTTATGCCCTCACCGCATAATTCCATGCTAGTTAATATAAGTTTCGCCCTTCCTGTAACTAAGTATAAAAATAGGGTGATAGTTTTTCCTTTATCCAGCATAACTTTTGTGTTTGGTTAAAATTAAACTATTCATTGCTCACCAATCTAATATTGAAGTGTGTGTTGGTAAAATGTACTTACTTTCATTGTGAAGCCTCTACTTATCTTTTCAAGCAGAATCTTTTCAGCCCAACACGTCAGGTCATGGGACGGTCCTGTTGCGTCCAATTTTCTCTGGTAAAACCAATTTTGGAGCTTGTTCTGGATGTAATCAATACATGCCATTATTGGCAACTCCCTTGCTTTCCTCAATACAGAATTCATTGTCTCGACATTGTTTGTTGTGAGCATGTTGTAACGCCGTTGGTGTGGAATGAACGTGCCCATCTTTCCGGTGGTTCTTCTTCTATGTATTGCAGCTTTTGGGTCGATTTGTTGTATCCGTGACATATAGGTACGAAACTCGCACTTTTGTTTGTAGGTAGTTCCGCATTGTAGAACGATGATAGGATCGCTTCGGACGGGAAATATTTACGCAAGTTCTTCTCCATGTGGTAGATGCATATTCCATCTTTGCCGGGTATCCGGATACGTTCTTTGATTGCGGTTGCAATTGACGAGTGACGATCGGAAAGAATTGATAGGTCTTTCGCGCGTGCCAAACACCTTTTTCACGTGTCCGAAGAACCATTTGTAGGATTCATTATTCTCGAGTCGCAATACCAAATGCGAGAGGAAATATCTTGTTGTTTCCATCTTTTGCACATCGCTATCATGAGCACACCGCGGTATTTTGATTTCAAGAAGGTTGCATCCACCATCATTCTCGGTCCGGTTGTTTCCAACCCTCAATCGATGCTCCATACGCGAAAAAAGCATATTTAAACTTATTGTCGGCGGTCCATTTGATGTTAGCAATCGTTCAGGATTTCTTAATTTCATCATGTGAAGATATTGCGGTAGAAGTGTGTAGTTATTTTTTCGGGCTTCCTCTTATGACATTATAAGCGTGTTGGAGGGAACGCCATGCTTTGTGGTAACCAATGTGCAAGCCATATCGCTTCTCATTTCTTCAATGACAAATTTGGGTGTTATCTCTTGTAGTGTATGGCGTACTAGGTCTGTAATGTATTCCGCTATGACTTTTGAAGTTGCATTCCTCATGTCAGAGGTGATGAAATTTATTGAACAACTATGTCTCTTTTCGAAGTTAACTACTTTGAAAAGTTCGATCCTACGAACCTTGAAGCGTGGAAACGCCAAATGCGGAGTTGGATCAACACATCCGATGTAATACCGTTGCGTGCATGACTTTTCTACCTTGTCTTGTTGATGACGAGTAATTGCAATGTTATTCATGCACTTTTTTCTCTGTATCTTTGTCTTTGAATAAAATGCCAACTTCTATTTGATCAATCGATGCACTAGGTGTCAAAATTTGTGTATCATTTTGTATCCTCTTCCTTTTTAGTGTCTTTGTTTTGTTGCATGGCTGTGTTTGTGTCTCTTCAACTGTCATGCTCGGAGTAAGTGATACAACATTCATTGAAGTTGGATCGAGAAAGGTCATTGTTTACAACTTGCTCAATGTTTGGCGGTTGCCATTGTAGGCTTGAGGTGTCGGTTAGGAGTTACTATCTCGCTCTTCGCTCAAGTGTAATCCCAAGGTTATGTCAATAGGCCGTGTTGTTCGTCATCAATCCAACTTCGGACATGTCTTCTTCATAAGCAATGCGAGTTGTCCGTCAATTTCCTCTATGGTTTGTCCTTACGTCATTAGGATAGATTCATTATGATGTTCTTGTAATGGGTTGTCCTCCGCATCGACCGAATCGAACTCTAATATGAAACGGGAATTCTGAAGTTGTCATTGTTGTTGAGCGTGTACAAGCAAGTGTGAAGATCAATGTCGTTTTTTACACGCATCCCTTTGGATGTTTTCTCACCGGTGTCAAACCATATGTTGGCCTCTTTTTCTTGAGTATGTTGTGTATGCCCCGCAAATATACGTTGAGTGAATTGTTGAAAATTTACACCATCATTGACAAGTATTAGCTTGGTTTCATGATTAACATAATTGTAGGCGGCGCCCATTTGCCGTTGAAGGCTACGTAGATGCATCTTGGTGTCATTTTTTTTGTTAAACTTCTGTGAAGAGAGATTCACTTGAGAAAAAACCAAAATGAAATGTATTTAAGTTGTTAGTTTTGAAAATTTAAGTTACGCCCCTTCCCGGAGGCTTTGTATGTAATGTCATGAAGTATGCACGAAACGGCATACTCTACCATTTTGTAAATGAAGTTTACGCCGCTACCAGCATTCTTCAAAAACAGAGTAACTGTTTCTACAACAGTTATTCCAATGAAATTGCAACAGTTATTTTCATGAAACTGAAAAACCTCCTCTGTCTTTATCCAATTTAAATCAAATCCATGCAACAGTTATTCCAATTTAAAATGGACTAATTTATACTTCTATATAAACCAACACAACTTTGAAGAGGAAAAAAAAAACACTTTACTTCTGAAAACCAGATATAATCACATACAAAATGAACCAAAATCAACATATTGTACATGTTAATGGTGGCCACGGGCAAGCACATGAACATGCCCATCCTCATAACCAAATCCATCCTAATATTGCAAATTTGCAAATTACTCATGAAATTGCTGATATCAAAAGAGATATAGATTTTCGAGGGCTCTTTACGGTGCTCTAAGTAGAGAAAATGATGATCTACGAAGAGAATTACGATTTGTAAGGCGAGAGGTTATTCCAAAGACACTCGGCCAAGTTGACGATGGGGCAATTTGGAATGGGTACACGTGAAATTAGAAGCGATGATGGTAGTTTGGTACTTATGAAGTTAGGATTTTATGTTTTGTGGATATATATATATATATATATATATATATATATATATATATATATATATATATATATATATTGCCTTTTACGGCATACTTGTTCGAAGTTTGTTAGAACTTTGCCGATAACGGCATGCTCTACTACTTTGTAAATTGTACTTTTTGCCGTCTCCGGCATACTTGTTATTAAGGTGGTTCGAACAATGCCGTTAACGGCATACTCTACTCGTAAATTGAACTTTTGCCTCCTCCGACATAAGCACTTTTTGTTTTCCGATGATAATGCAAGTAATTGTTTTTGGTTAAAAAAAATTAAAAAAAATGAAAACCTCCTCTACCTTCATCCAAATAAAATCAAATGCACTCGCAATGATTATTCCAATTAGAGGATTGACTCAACCGGACTAATTTATACTTCTACATAAACTAACTTTTGCCTTCTCCGCATACTTGTTATGAAATTGGTTCAAAACATTGCCGTTAACGGCATACTCTACTCTTTTGTAAATTGAACTTTTGCCTCCTCCGGCATAATGAATTTTTGTTTCTTTGATGATAATGCAAAGAATCGGACTAATTTATACTTCTACATAAACGAGTAACTTTGCCTTCTCCGGCATACTTGTTATGAAATTGGTTCAAAACATTGCCGTTAACGGCATACTCTACTCTTTTGCAAATTGAACTTTTGCCTCCTCCGGCATACTTGTTCTAAATTTGCACACAGTTTACCTTAATTCAAGTTTAAATCGATAAGCATTGCTCGATTTAAATTGAATTTACTATAATTACAATTTCAAGTAAATAAGCATTGTATACTAATTTAATTAAGGTATAAAGTAATTAAAATCGAGCAAAGCATTAAATCCAATCGATTCTATTTTTTTGAATAATTTTATAGTGCGTAATGTTCAATCCGAGCCGTATGTCATCTCGTTTCTTAATAATCGTGTCGTAGAAGATGATCTTTTTCAAATATTAACAATCTAAACTCCATAAAATCGTTAAATTGAGTTGAATTAAGATTTGTACCTTTTCGATGTTGTAGCAAACAAAATCAATGGAGAAATCGGCTTGAAACGACGATTTGAATAATTGAGAAATGGTTTGGGAACGAAGTTGAAATTTGAGTTAACGATAGAAGGATTTGAGAATAACGATTTTTGTTGTGTTTTATATGTAACGGTTAGGGGTAGTAATGTCTTTTTACTATGTTAGTTTTGCTCGGAAGGGCAATAATTAAAGACCACCATTTTGAGGGGCAAAATCTAAAGACCAGCCCAAAAGAGGGGCATTCGCGCCAACATTGCGAATTATAATTTTACTCAACAACATAGAATTGATCAAATTTATTGCTTTATTCTGATTTTGATTAGTTTATACGTTCCATTTGATTAGTATACAATGCTCAATGACTTAGACTTGAAATTATAGTAACTTCGGTTGACAAAAAATAATCGTGCAAAGTTCAACAAGTATGCGGAGGAGCGAGAAGTTTACTTTACAAAAGAACAAAGTATCTTTGTTGAGGCAAATTTCATTTTCATAAGCAAAATAAAAAAAATACACAAGTGTTAAGAATTAGACAAGTATGCCGGAGGAGGCAGAAGTTCACATTAGAAAAGAACAAAGTATGCTGTTAGAGGCAAACTTTCATTTTTATGAGCAAAACAAAAATTTACACAAGTGTTAAGAACTAGAAAAGTATGCCGGAGGAGGCAGAAGTTCACTTTACAAAAGAACAAAGTATGCTGTTAGAGGCAACTTTCATTTTCATAAGCAAAATAAAAAAGTACACAAGTGTTAAGAATTAGACAAGTATGCCGAAGGAGAGGCAGAAGTTCACTTTACAAAAGAACAAAGTATCTTTGTTAGAGGCAAACTTTCATTTTCATGAGCAAAACAAAAATTTACGTAAGTGTTAAGAATTAGAAAAGTATGCCGGAGGAGGCAGAAGTTCACTTTACAAAAGAACAAAGTATCTTTGTTAGAGGCAACTTTCATTTTCATAAGCAAAATAAAAAAGTACACAAGTGTTAAGAATTAGACAAGTATGCCGGAGGAGGCAGAAGTTCACTTTACAAAAGAACAAAGTATGCTGTTAGAGGCAAACTTTCATTTTTATGAGCAAAACAAAAATTTACGCAAGTGTTAAGAACTAGAAAAGTATGCCGGAGGAGGCAGAATTTCACTTTACAAAAGAACAAAGTATGCTGTTAGAGGCAACTTTCATTTTCATAAGCAAAATAAAAAAGTACACAAGTGTTAAGAATTAGACAAGTCTGCCGGAGGGGGCAGAAGTTCACTTTAAAAAATTACAAAGTATGCCGTGAGAGGCAAACTTTCATTTTTCATAACCAAAACAAAATATTATTAACAAAAACAACACCAAGAACACATAAGATTGCATAAAAATCAAAATTATTAACAAGACAATACTAAAAAATCAAGACACACATAAATTAACTTAATTCATGAAGTTATGCCAGAACAAGCATAACTTTATGCCGAGCAAGATAACCGATTTCAAAAACCATAAACTCTGCCGGACCCAAGATATGTTGCCTCGGAGAAACACATTCTTCAAAAAACTGTATTATTAAACAAAAATAGCAAGAACAACATAAAAAGTTGTTCACAGGCAAAACTTCAAAGATTCAACAAAGAGAAAACCAAAACGCATATCAAAATCAGCTAAAACATATTACGACATTCAAAAAATCAAAATATATACATGGGGAACGAAACTAAAGTTGAAAAAATCGTAGAGACACTATAATTTTAAATAAAAAAGGATCAATTAAATATAAAAAATGACGAAGACAAAGATATCAATTCAACAAACAACAATTTAACATAAAAACAAATATTGAAACGAGCAAAAGATCCAAATTCATACCTAAGTTTTAGAACAGATGAGATAGACACAAAAAAAGAGGAGGAAAGAAGCAAAAAAAAAGAAAAAAAAAGAGCAAATGACGAAATAGAAAGAGTTTTAATGGGGTAAGGGTAATTTCGTCAAAAAACTTTCATTAAAAAAGTGCAAGGGCAAAAATTAAAGAAGACATAAATGAGGGGCAAAATATAAAGACCAGCCCAAAAGAAGGGCACTTCGCGCAAAAAAATGGTTATACTTTGGGTCCAAATATACCCCTCTTTCATTAAAATTGTCCATGGTGGACATGAGATATGACGTGACACTGACAACTCGGTGTGGTGGACACTACATGGCATGCCACCTCACCGTCCCAACCCATTTACCCCTCTCTCTCCCTTCTTCTTCCACCACTACCATCTCCTCCCCTCCACAACCTTTGCCACCGTTAGCACCACCACACCACCATCTCCACCTTCATCATATTTCAGTTTGACATTATATTATGCTACAGTATACTTTCTAATTAGCTTTTAAAGCACTACAGCACCACTACCCCTAAAATAGCTTCTCATGGTTTATCACATTGAGGATCATTCAAACTTACCTAATCTTAATCATCAAACGCAAAGTATTCAAAATGGTGAAAAAAACTTTTTAACAATGCATGTGTATGATTTCAAACATAAATATTGCAACAAGATGAGCTGAAATCTAAAAAAAAAAAAAGAAAAAAAAAATCATTACAGTCAATAGCAAGATTTAAATCATTACTGTCAATGAAGGACTGGACCAGATGAATTTCCCCTCTTAAGCAATTGTGTGAATAAATGAACCAACTTTACACATGATTTCAATGCCCACAACAACGAGATATTCTGATGCATTCAGCCCACATAATTTTGCCAGCATTGTATTTCCACAATCTTTCATCAGTTGGACCAATGTTTTGCCCATTACTTATGAATCGTTCAGTTTGACATGATATTATGCTACAATATTATTTTCTAATGGTGGTATGGTGGTGCTAATGGTGACAAAGGTTGTGGAGGAGAGGAGATGGTAGTGGTGGAAGAAAAAGGGGAATAGAGGGGTAAATGGGTTGGGGTGGAGAGGTGGCATGCCATGTGGTGTCCACCTCACCGAGTTGTCAGTCTTGCACGTCATATCTCATGTTCACCATGAACAATTTTAATGGAGGAGAGGTATATTTGGACCCAAAGTATAACAAAAGGATATATTTGAACCCAAAGTATAACGGGAAGGATATATTTGGACCCAAAGTATAACGAGGAGTATATTTAATCCTTTTATTGACCCTTTCCGTAATAAAAATAAACATATAAAAGGGATTAAGGGAGTGAAAACAAATAAGCAAATAAGCTAAAGATATTTATGTGGTTATATATCATCTCGTTAAGCGTAAATGGTAAAGTTTAAAGTTAAACTATTGCCAAATAAAAAAATGTATCATTCTTTTTTGAACAAATTAAAAAGGAAAGTATATCACATAAATTAGGACAAAGGGAGTAGTAATAACCAATTGGCAATGATTTGATAGAGTGAAGTATTGCTTAATTGATTTCATAGCCCACTTTTAAAAGGTGAAAGAAAGAAGGAGAAAAGGCTGAATGCATGAATACGTAATAATTGTTAGAAGTTCAAAAGAATAAGCACTGAATATACGTTTTAAAATCTAAAGGTTGAGATAATATTATTAATTGCGTAACGGACGATGACAACAATGGATTTGTGTAAAGTGCAGTTAGTGGTACAAAATTAATTTATTATTTATTGGGGGAAATTAAATATCATGCGTTTAAGTGAAGGGTAAAGTAGTCATTCAATATTTGCTACGCAAATTGGTCTTTCAACTTGTAACTTTGGGGCTCCCCACTTTTATAGTTATATATATAATCTTGAACAACAACAACATACGCTTTCGCAGTGTAATCTCATAAGTGAGTGCCCTGGATAGAGTTTTGAGATCCTTTTTGTCATGGGAAGTGGAGAGACTGTTTAGATAAATACCTCGTTTCTACCAATATTAATCAATCTAGAACATCATTAGTAAATTCTTGGCTTTGCTAGTGGTGTAATGAAGGGAAGGAGCCCGTCACCAGCCCGGGACAATAACTATAGATCAACAACAGGGGCGGATCCTCCCTAGAAAGTAGGGTGACAGAACCTACTAACTTTGATCCAAATCTTGTATTTGTATGAAGAAATTCGCTTATATGTATAAATAAGTAAGCAAAATAAGTTAAGTATAATCTGAACTCAAACATAAAATGCTGAAACTGCCTCTGTTCGACGTTAATGTTTCTAAAGTCAGAATTTAAAAGAGGTCACAAATAAATTTGAGTCATAATTTTCCGTTGGATTGGCTACAATTGAAGTTAAAATTAGGAAAGATAAAAACGCGTGAACTAACATTTTACTCAACTTCTTCTTCCCACAAACTTTTCAAGGCCTACCAAGAAACTACTTACTTTTGTTTGCATCTAGCTCTCTTTAAATAGCATGGACTAAGTCTGTGAAAGAGGAGAAGAAAAAGAAACAAGAAATGCCAGAATACTGTGTAACAGGGGGTACGGGTTTCATTGCAGCTTACCTTATTAAGGCCCTGCTCCAAAAGGGTCACATTGTAAGAACCACTGCTCGTGATCCAGGTATGTAAAAATCATTTCTTTTCTCCATCCATTATGCATACTAGAAGAATGCTAATTGAAAACATTTTTTGTTTGTTGTTGTAGCAGATAATGCAGAGAAAGTGGGGTTCTTGTGGGAGCTAGATGGTGCCAAAGAGAGGCTCCGGATTATGAAAGCTGATCTTCTAGTGGAAGGTAGTTTTGATGATGCCATTCAGGGAGTTGATGGAGTCTTTCATACTGCTTCACCTGTGTTGGTCCCTTATGATGACAATATTAAGGCCAGTTTTACCTTCACCCTTCTACTTCATTTTTGTTAAAATTGTCCCGCATCAGTCAAGGGAACGAATTGTTGTCTCCTTATATGAATATGATCTTGAAAAATTCTCGATTCATGAGCTAATATTGGGTTGAGTTAGGCCTAAGCCTACTTTGTTAGACCCAATCTTAGGGCATTGACAGGCGTGCGGGATGTTAAGATTGTCCCCACATTAGTTGAGGGAATTACTCGTTTCTTTATCCCTTGGACAATTCTTGGTTCATAAATTGGGTTGGTTAGGCCTAATATTCATTTTCTTGTCATATGATTGGAGTTGATAATTTAATATGAGCCAACTCCAGAAGCATTTGACTCTCTGTAATGGTTCGTCCCTAGTGTCTTTGAACGAACTGAAAAGCCTCTTTTCAACTCCCTCTGAGATTTGAACTGCCAACCAACTCTTTCCACAGCGAGTCATGAAAAGAATGAATGACCACTAGAGGGAGAAAGCGATAGACCCATTCCCTCTGTTAGATTGTCTCACATAGATTGAGGGGAACAAATTATTGTAATAATTTTCACCTCATGAGCTCGAGTTAGGCTAAGCTCTATTTTCTTATCAATTTTCAACCCACACCCCACACCTCTTAGATTCTTCATTTCTGTTTTTTTTAGTAGTGAGACTACTCCTTAAACATTAATCAATCAACTTAACCTGCTGGACTTATACATGTACTTGCAGAAAACACTGATTGATCCATGTGTAAATGGTACCTTGAATGTCCTCAACTCTTGCAAAAAAGCACCCACCTTGAAGAGGTTTGTCTTGACATCTTCTTGCTCTTCAATTAGATACAGAGAAGATGCCCAACAGGTTTCCCCTCTCAATGAATCCCACTGGAGCGACCTTCAATATTGCCAAAAGTACAATGTATGTATTGATTACAAATTTTATTACTTGCTACATACAACAGAGAAACATGAGAATTTCTTGATATATTGTAGTAACTTTTTTTTGGTTAAGTGCAGCTATGGTATGCTTATGCTAAGACTATAGCAGAAAAAGAAGCTTGGAGAGTAGCTGAGGAATGTGGTATTGATTTGGTGGTGGTAAATCCATCCTTTGTTGTGGGTCCTTTGCTTGCTCCTCAACCCACCAGTACATTGCAGATCATATTGGGCCTAGTTAAAGGTTGTACCTTTTGCTGATACACTGGATGCTTCACACAGGGTCCGAAGAGGGCCGTGTTCCAAGCACCAACCCCTTAGGGTGCGGTCCTTCCCTGACCCTGCGTGAATGCTTGATGCTTCTTGTAGCGGAGTACCGAATATTATACAAAATAAAAATATATAAAAGTTATAAAAGATCACTAGGTTTTCTACTGACATGATTAAAAACACTCCCAAAGCACATAGGATCTAAGGCAAACGTACTAACACGACAAAAACGTTTTTTTTTTTTAATCCTAAAATTGATATTGCCTATATAGATCTTTTTATTTCATTGTGCTTTATTCTTCATTAGATCTGCATGAATTTCAAGAGATTGTTGGTTTTTGCTTGATAATTTATTTTAGTTCTACCTCATCTCGCTTTATGAAAGGCGTTTAGTTTTAAATTGTTTTTCTCTGTCTTTTCTCCTTTTTCCTTTTTCCCTCTTGACCAGGTGTGCTTGGAGAGTATCCCAACAGAAGGTTGGGGTTTGTTCACATTGAGGATGTTGTGGCCGCTCATATATTAGTCATGGAGGAACCAAAAGCTTCAGGTAGACACATATGTTCAAATTCAGTGAGACACATGTCACAGATCATTGACATGTTAAGGACCAAGTATCCGTCTTATCCTCTTGAGAACAAGTGAGTCAATTAATTAAAGTTCCAAAATTCTGCAATACATACCCCTCTGACTCTCTTTATTTCCGATTTGTTTGTCCATTTAAATTATATACACCTAGATGTTTACATTATTAGTGAATCTTAACCTGTTAAAATCTGATATCAATTTATGTTACTGATTTGATTGTGCAAATAATTTTTGCACGTCAACCGTCAGTGCGTATAAATTTAACTCTCTTTTTTTTTCCTTTTTTTTTTTTTTTTTTTTTTTGGGCTAGGTGTGGCAGCCAAGAAGGGGAAGACATCCTACATAGCTTGGATACCAGCAAGATAACTCAACTGGGGCTGCCCCCTCTAAAGAGTGTCAATCAAATGTTTGATGACTGCATTCAGAGTTTCCAAGACAAGGGATTCCTATGAGATATACCTAAGTTGTTATCTCTATATCTGACCCACAATTTATTTGTGCTTGGATAAAAGGGTTAATAAATTGTCAAGTTTTCCACTCCTTACAAGAAGAGTCAATAATATTCCTTTCTGCTGTATTGGAAACTTGAGATTAGTTTATTTAAGAGGGTGAAGTTAAGAAATTCAATCTCCAGACTTTAATAAAATGGCTTATAAAAGAATGTATGTGAAGTGAAATGTGTTGCTACCAATTTGGCATTAGCCCTGGGATATGAAAAAGTTGGGAAAGCCGACAAATAGATTGGAATGATGTGTATGCGCATGACAATAATAGATTGGGCATGGGAGTAACAGCAACAGTGATCATATTAGTAATGCCATAGTCATTGGCGATGTAACATATAATCAACGGATTTAATTGAATAGTATTTTCGACACAATAATAATTACTAAAATTTCAAGAAATATCAAAATTTGAACTCATAATTTAAAAAATATAATAGGTTCAACTAGAGGCAGATATATATTTGTTAAAGGATGGTTAGTTGAATACCCTCCGTTGTCAAACTATATTATGTATATAGATCAAAATACATATATATTTAATCTTAAACACTTAATTCAAGAGTAAGAACCTAAATATTGAACTTATTAAATTTAAATCTTAAGTCCGCTTCTTATGGTAAGTGGTGGTTTTGTTGTGTAGCGCAAATGGAATGGCAGCCCCCACGAGGCCAAGATGAGTATTCTTATTGTTGATGTGGCCATGCCATTATCCTTGGCCTGCCGCGCAGCAGAAGACGAAGGGTAGCCCACCCCTTTCCACCACTAAATGACTAGTTTTATACAAATTATATATGGTCATACACTCTTGGATTCTCTGTCATTCCCCAGTAGCCAGTAGGCAAAAAACCACCAAGTCTTACCACTGATTCCACTAATAATAGTCCTGGCCACATCAGTTTTCTGCTGCCTCTGCCTTAGCTAAGTAATGGGAATTGTGTAAACTACTTAAAATAAAGACATTAAGGGTGTTCACGCACATCGAGAAAGCAATATGATACTCAAATAAAGAAGAAAAGTTGCGGTAGGTTGATTGTCAGAATGATTATAAAATAAAATAAGTACATATTGGACCTAAATTGTAACGAATATAGAGAATTCGTCGAACTCCACTAATTTGGAATTGAGTAGTAGTCGATATATAGATATTAAGTTTTTTCCTTCCCCATCTCTCTTTACATGTGTACATAAACCTGTAGCTAGCCATCTACCAAACTCACTGTGAGTTACTCAACCTAATACAAGTACTGCATATTGCAGATAATCTTAACATTTACACTTATACAACATCCAAGTTCCTTGTATCTCATATTTTTGGCAATGAAAACTGGGATGAGAGTGAGAAGATCCTTAACAGTAGCGTTTTTTCCAGTGGCCTGCCTGTTCCTGCTTTCTTTTGTAGCTTGTGCAGGTTAGTCTCCTCCACTTTCCACTCAAAACTTATGCACACTTGATTCTTGATTAATCTTAACTGGGGTTGGCATTTTTTTTTTTTTTTTTTGGTTGGAGTAGGACCATTGAGGTGGATTCTTCTATCAAGCTATCTCATCTACTACCTAGCTTTGTCTCTCTGGATTTTGGCTGCATTGCATACAACATGACATTCGATCCATACCCTGAGGAAACCAAGAATGTTTTGAAATGAGGAATTTCCATCATTCACTGTCTCTATTTTCTTGGTTATGTTCTCAAGCTATCTCTTGCCTTTTGCTTTCCCTCAACCACTTTGAAAGAATCAACAATCTCTGTGTACTGAAGCATAAAGAGGATAATGTGTAATATTCATCTTCAGCACGTTACTTTATAAACAACCTGTGTCCGATACTCTGGCATCTCCGTGTCACACCAGCTCTTTGGTTGGGTAGTCATGTAGTATTGAGCAAGTTCAAGTTTTTTTCTTTCTTTCTGCGAAGTGGCCAAGTTTTGTAAAATATGTGCCATGGCCTCTCTCACCCCATACCTCTTTTGAAGGGGAGCTTTGGAGCATGGGTGTCAATGGGACGGTTCGGTCGGTTATTTTAAAAGAATTATACCATCTCAATTTTTCGGTTATTTTATTTTGTATAACCAAAATTAGACTTTTCGAGACCGTTCCATCATCTCGGTTTTTCTTCGGTATCGGTACGGTTCGGTTAATTTTCGGTTATTTTAGTTTTAAAGTGTCACCTAAAAATACACCACCATTAAAATTTAACGACACAGACGTCCACAAACCTATTTGTAGTGCACCATCAAATAAAGCTTCTATTTGTTTCCTATGAAAATTTAATGTAAAAGCTATTAAAAAAACTACACTGAGTAATTAAATTGAAATGTATTATATCAAGTAGCAAGACAACAACGATGACATCATCGCGACGTGAATCCTCACTGATTGACCAGGGAGAAGAATAACTTGCCAAAGACAACAATGTTGAATTGAGCCAAAAACAAACATTAGCTTGTAGGTCACAGAAACCACAACTTGAATTTGATACATATACATCAAGCAATATAGTAGAGGAGATCAAGATGGAGGTAAACTTCTGTTAGTGCTAACTATAACAAAAAATGCCTACTTAAATCATCTAAATCTATGATCATATGACTATGTATATGAGGTATCCTTTTGAAACTAAATCCAATCAACTAAAGGCCCAACATTTAGTGGCCAAAATTCTTTTTTATATTTGAAACAGAACTTATAAAATATATTTTGTATATTCATTTAACATATTTGTAATATATAAAATATATTTCATACATGTAAGGCTATTCGGTTCGGTTCGGAAATTTTTCGATTTTTTATATAAATTAAAAAGACCACCCTAATTATTCGGGACGGTTATAAGCTTAAATAAAAATTCACGGTTTTATTGAAAAAACACTATAAATCGGTTCGATATGATTAGGTTCGGGCGGTTTTTCATATTTTTTTGACACCCCCACTTTGGAGCAACCGGTAAAATTGTTACCAGGAGCTCACGGGTTCAAGCCATGAAAATAGCATTCTTGCAAAATGCAGGGTAAGGCTACGTCCAATAGACCCTTCCCTGAATCCCGCGCATAGCGGGAGCTTAGTGTACTGGACTGTCTTATTTTTTTTATTTCTTTTTAACTCTTAACGCGAAACATTAACTGACTAAAGACATACTACAATAATTTCTGAGACGTTACTATCTTGGGATAAAATAAGTAATTGAATTATAACCATAGAAGTTGTGATTTTTTGACATTAGAAGTTATTACGTGTCCTAGTAGAATGCAGAGGCAAAAATAACTCATTCATTTTAAAACGTCTAATTACTTTCTCTCAGATTCATTGACATGATAGTTTTAGAAAGTTTTTTAGTTTAGTTAATTGCATATTCCCCTCGAGTCTAATCAAAGAATGAAAGCATTAATTAAAGATCGGAGCTAGCTATCAACAACATTACAAGTACAGCTGAAAATTACACGATAAATCCCACATATCAACCCAATGATGGAACAGGAAACCAATAGAACGAAATAAAAATTCTAAGAATATCCGCACAACATGAGAGCATTCAACAAGATCAGAAAATTTATCTAATGATAACATCGAAGTAATTGGATGTGCATAAACAAGAAAAGCATTATATGTCAAGCAGATGAAATGAACAGATAAGATAGAATAAGACAATGAACTGCGGCAGCAGTAATACCACCATTACAATGCTATGTGAAAGAGACATCAAAAGTACCTTTTAAGATGCCTCAGGATATTTTACAAATTCTCGGGTATCTCACTAACCACTAGTGTTTTCTTGGCCTGCAAAAGCTACCTAATAACTAAACATACAAGATTATTTTCTTGGGTCAAGTATTTAACTAATTGTTGGTACCTCATATAATTCACCTTCTGAATGCCTAAGCAAGTACCAAATATTAATGATACATTCTAAAAGAATAAGAATTTCCTTGTATGTCATAACATATGCTACACTATTTCACACTTCTTACTCAAAACCGAGAAACCTCGCCTACTTTGCATTCCTCAAAAATGTGATATACAATAGAGAAAAACCTTAATTTCCACCCTCCATGTCATCAGGTGCGATGAAATCAAACATTTGCATTCCCCTCCCAGCGACTGCAATCTGATAATGATTCCTGAATAAGACATGCAGGCGGTCTTATTAAAGAATATTTTAAAGCAAGGGAAAGAGAGGTGGAGGAGGTTGGTTTTCAGAAGCGAAGAATGGAAGATTAAATAAGAAAACCGACAGTAAAGCATGAAAGAAAGGATTACCCACCTTCCACAGGACCTAGCATCCAATGCCTCAGGCTCTGGTACACTAACAACCATATGCTTGTGCTCAGTTAGTTTGCCTCGCTGTTCTAGATGCCAACACCTGATGCGCTGATCAAGACCAGTAGAAAATACCCAACGACCATCTGTCCAAACACCTGCAGAGAACAAGACTAACATCAGGTGCAGGTCAATCCTTACGTGCAAATGATGATTTTATCATTATCATTTGACATAACAAAAAACTCTGATAGTTATCAATGGGTAAAGAGCATATAGATGGAGAATATGGTAGTAGGGCGACCCCCAAGAGAAAAAGTGAGACAGCTCAAAGCCTCAAACTGCCTATTCCCAGTAATAATTGGTGTCTTATGAGTGTGGGCAGTGCATCAAGAACAGGAGAGAGAATAACCATAGACGGGGTTTAAAAGTACACGTACTTTTTACATTTTACACAAATTTCTGTTAAATCCCACAAAAACAAAACTTATTTTCAACTTTTTTATTCGGTATGGATTTGTGTTGGCTTAATCTGGAGGCTTCAGTAGTCTGTTACATGAGCTCCAAAAGGATAAGTCTCATCAGAATTTGTAAAGGAATGAGGTAAGGCACAGGAAAGGTAAGGAGAAGGGGCCATTTTTGCATGATAGATTTTCCCGCAAAATGATCTTTCTCAGTGCATAAACTAGGTTTAGCCTTCATAGGCAAGGGTACCCTTTTTTACTTGTCAAACAATACACCTTCTTGGTATAGGCTGCTCCAGTAAGAATGAACTCACTGAAATTCCTTCACCCAGTTTTGGCAGCTATTTCTATCATCATTTACATAACAACTGCAGATTCAGTAATCTTCCATGTCCAGGAAAAAAAAAGAAGCCCTAGTATCAACTTTAGCTCTCTGCAATCTCAAGTCAAATCAAGTACAACCAGCTCGAAACCAGAGTGAAAAAGTCTGGATTACTAGCCACCAATCCACATCTTTAGCCATAGTTATCAGGAGCCTAGACAACAATTTTCCAGATGATAGCCCTAGGAATAACAACCTTTTTTCTCTGGGTTTAATTCTTTAATGGATGGGGTTTATAGGAAAGCGAAAAGATGCTGGGGGAATTTCAGAAAACTCAAGAAGAGTAGGCATTTGATGGGTCGGAAAGAATAAGTTGTGCATTACAACGTTTCAAAATGAGGTTGATTAAAAAAGCAAAGTAGCCCGAACATTTGGATGGACACAAGGAATGATCCTAAGGGAAGTAACGAGTAAGAATATACATAAGGTTGGATAAGGCCAGAAAGAGCTTCAGGTATTTTTCCCAATTACTTCTCTTTTCCAAATCATTATCTCTGCTTTCCAGTTCCACAGAATGGATGTTGGTAAAAAATGAAATACAGGGGTTTATGAATCTAGACAATAAAGGTTTATAAGAATACTCATTTTGATAAGGAAAATATTGATATAATTTTGTGAGTACTCATTTAATAGGTATAGCAGAAATATAGATTTCTAATGGCATATAGAACTAAATGAGCTTACTTAGAATTTAATAAAAGCTCACGACATTAGCTAATTCAAAATGGGTGGATGAAGCCAAACTGATGATCAAATTTGAATGGTTTTGAATTGCCTGGCCAGTGGTGGAAAAAAGCATGCCTGACTCAAGACAATATACAGAGAAGAGGTTTCCAGATTTGCTCGTGATGAATACTGTGTGAACTAGATGTGGAGAACAATGATCATCTTTTCATTCATTGTAAGACAACTGCAAATCTGTGGCACATATTCTTTTGTATCTTAGGAGTAAATTGGGTTATGCCCAAGACCACTTAGGAACTTCTAAGCAGTTGGAAGGGGATTGGCAAAAGAAATGGACAGGAAAATTGGTGGCTAATCATCCCAGCCTGCATCGGGTGGGTAGCCTGGAAGGAAAGAAATTCAAGACTCTTCGAAGATTCTAGCAACTCCATCCACTTAATTAGGATGAACTTTCTTCGTCTCTTCTTTTTTTTGGTGCAAACATTATCTTTTTTTGAAATTGCGGTGCAAACATTATCTTTTGAAGGATACATGGGACCTTATAGAACTGATAGGCAAATTGTAATGAGATAGCTGATTAGCTCTCTGTCTAGCTCCTCTCTTGGCTCCTTTTTTTGGTGGAGTTTGTAATTACCCTCCAGAAACACCCCTGGTGTTGATTTCTGCTATATACCAGTTGTTACCTTTTTCAGGAAAAAAAAAAAAAAACATGACACAGGAATCAATTCAAAACAAAGGGCTGGTAGAAACTTGACACCAGGGGGAGCAGGATGTGAAATGAGAAAAAACTGAGCTACACAAGATCAGATTTTACACACAAGGTGCAGACTCTACTTTGTAAATATGTGATAGAAGAATAAACTCTGGCTTGTATACAAGTTGGACACCCCAACACTGAAGCAAGAATTTAGGAGATGATTCTTTTTGCGAACCTTCATGGTAAAGGCCAAATTGGGGTGTAAGTTACACTAACCCTCTTCTATAGTTATTATACTTATTAAATAGTTCTGGGGTTTAGCACCTGAGAATCTACCATGAAAGGTAAACAGCTAGCGTTTTCTGTTGCAGCTAAATGACACAATGAAATATCACGACCCAAAAAATAAAAAGAAAATGAAAGACAAGTATGCACATTTTAATGAAAACTAAATTAGAATGTATACCTTTGACCGCAGAGCTGTGAGCTGAGGTGATTTTATCATGCAACATAAATTTAATATCATGATTTCCCACTTGATAATTATGAACATCACCCCCTACATTCTGTGATGTGGTGGTGCTATTTTGCTCCAAAGTTGAACTTTCAGAACTCTGCCCCATCGATGTCAGAGAGAAATCTAATCTAAGACAGTTAAGTGACTGGTCGTCGCCCCCACTCAAAACATAAAATGTAGACCTTCGATCAGAAACTTCATGACCATTTATGTCCGAAACATGAAGACAGTTGACCCCTGATTGGTGAACATCTTCGAAGACATGCAAGGGACATGCTTTCTGTAATACTTCCACATGCCAGTGGAGGTGTCTGGAGAAACTAGATCTGTGTTCTCTACCGAATGGGAATTCCCTCCCAAAGCATGATGTTGCACATTTTTGTCAGTTCCTGGGACAGTAGTTGCACCAAAACCATTATCTGGCTTTCCCTTCAGAACAGGAACTTCCGACAATTGTTCATCACCTGTTATTTTATTAGAAACTTGACTGCGCAATGATCTCCACTGCCGTCCACCTTGGCTTCCTCTACCCGTACGTGGCCTTTTCTGACTGTCTAGACCTTTTCCGATTTGAAAAGCTGATAATTGCCGCATAAAATTTTCAACATGATCAGTAAGATCCCAAATGGCAATACATCCATCAGTAGATCCACTAATAATAATATAACGATTTCCAAACTGAATATTGCCTGCAAAATCAAGATTTTCAATCAGATTAAAAGAACGAAAGAAAGCTGTACGAGACACAGGTATTACCGCCAACCTCTAATCACATAAAAAGGAACAAAAACTGTATATGACTTCTTTACAAGAATATTAATGCAAGTAAACACCTGTAAACCACAACCTGAGAAAACTAAGTAGAGGCTTGTTTTGTCACCCATAAAGAAAGAAGTAAACAATGTGTTCCTATAAGGAAAGAAGAATCAATCCAACATTGTGACAACATAAAGGTAATACATTTTTTTTTTTTTTTTTGATCAAGTAAAAGTATTTTCATTCATAAACATGGCCAAAAAAACAACCATATACAAGGGATATACCAAAAGATAAAGAATCTACAAAATATGATTCTCTACAAACTCCACCCAATCCTCTATACAACTAGGAACTTTCTGATTACACCAAAAGAAAACAAGGGAGCGGAGACTACTCCTCAACTGAGAAAAACTTGACTTTATTCCTTCAAAAGCTCTCTTGTTTCTCTCATTCCAAACAACCCACATCAATGCAAGAGGAACCACGTTCCAAGCCCTTCGTCTTCTCCTCCTCCTCTCGCTCTTCCAACTAACCATCAACTCTATCACAGTTCTTGGTGTAGCCCAAGAAGTGTTGAACCACCCAAACATGTCCCACCACAATCTCATGGTAAACCTACAATGTAGAAGATGGTCCACGTCCTCCCCGTCTCACAACGTATGCACCATTGTATGAAACAACCTTCCTCTTTCTAAGATTTTCCGCCGTCAAAATCACTCCTCTACAGTACAGCTAGCCAAGTGAAGAAACACCTTCCTCCACACGCTTGGAACCCGTATGGCATTACATGGGAAATCGACTTCCTCCTAACCAAAAAGTTTCTCATAAAAGATTTCACGAGAACACTCCATTATTTCCCCGGGCCCACCACCACACATCGGGATTATCCACCCGATTGACTTGCCTATGAAGCAAATCTATCAATCTTTGAAACTCGTCCACTTCCCAATCTTGAAAATCCCTTCTAAATCTCAAATCCCAAAAAGTCTCTCCACTTTGAGTCCCCCAAATTTGTTGAATTGTCAAATCTCTTTGGCAAGATATTTTGTACAAACTCCGGAAATCATCTTTCAATAATATGTCCCCACACCAGTTGTGTCCCCAAAAATATACCCTCCTCCCATCTTCGACCTTGAATGAGATATTTTTCACAAAATTATCCCATCCCTTCATGATATTTCTCCACAAACCACAACCAAAAGGCAAAACGATATCTCTAATCTTCCAGCCCCCTTCTACAATCCCATATTTGTCAACTATCAACCCCCTCCACAAAAGCTTGTACCTCCACCCCGAACCTCCAAATCCATTTGCCCAATAAAGCCTTAGTAATGACTTTTAAATTCTTAACTCCTAGGCCTCCCCATTTTTTAGGAGATGTGACAATGTCCCACCGCACCAAGTGAAACTTCCTTTTCCCATCCGCCGCATCCCAAAGGAAATCTCTCTAAATCTTTTCCAACTTATTAGTGACCGAAGTTGGAGCAAGAAATAAAGACAAGTAGTAAGTGGGAATACTCGATAATGTGCTCTTAATAAGCACTTCCTTCCCACCCTTGGACAAATATCTTTTCTGCCACCCCTGCTTAGTCTCTTCTCGCCCTACGAACAACCGGATTTCACACCATAAGATCTTGTTCGAGGCACCTCACCTGGTACTCAGGGTATGTAGTCGACGAGCTCCGACCTCGGCAATTCGAAGACACGAGCAAGCGACCCGATGTTATTCACCTCCCCGCAGGGATAATCTCGCACTTCGCCAAATTAATTTTAAGTCACGATACCGCCTGAAACCAAATGAGAACTTGACCTAAATAGTCCGGCGGGTCTCGAAATGCATCATAAAACAAAGGTATCATTCGCGAACAACGAGGTGAGACAGATATTGTCCCTACACCCCCGACCGTCGCATCAAAACCCTTCGGCCCCTATCCCCGGGACAGCTACATCCATCATCCTGCTCAGAGCTTCCATAACCAAAATAAACATCGGTGATAGAGGGTCCCCTTGTCTCAAACCCCTCGAGCTCCCAAAAAAAACCACATGCGTTACTATTCACCAACACAGAAAATCTCACCGAAGAAATGCAAAAATAGATTCACTTCCTCCATTTCTCTCCAAATCCCATTTGAAACAAGATGGAATCTACTAGTTGCAGTTGTTCCAATAATACCAGTAGACATCTTTTCAAAATCCCAGAAGGCTGACAACTTCTAAGTGCCAATACCATTATGTCGAAAGATCACAGAATCGACATAAAAACTTACGGATCTCTTGCGAAATTTTCCTCATTTTGTTAATCGTATTCAATTCCCTTGGGAAGACTTCATACTGAAAGATCTTTTTTGCTTTACCAGAATGTCTAAATTAATACTGCAAGTGTAATTCCTCACACATTTTCTTTCATAAGTTTTTTCACATTTGTATTTCAGGAAAATATTTTTATTTTGAATATATTGAATTGCATATTTTTCTCATAGACATAAATCACACAGCACCATTGTTCTTTATTTCTCTATTACTACTTCTAAATAAGAAATTTCCCCATCCCCCTCTCCTCTCCTTTTGGCAGAACATATCGAGAATATACCCTGTATAGATATTAAAATGCACAAGTGTAATATGTTGACATGTTTCTGCAGAAGCTGTGATCATGATTGCTCTAAAGGAAGCTAAAATTGCTTGTCCTGGTGCCTTTAATCTCTGTGGCCCTACTTGCTAGGCCGTCTGCTCGCATCTCTCTCTGTTTTAGAGCCTGTTTGGATGGGCTTATTTTAAGCAGCTTATAAGCTGTTTGCAGCTTATAAGCTAAAAAAAATAAGTTGGGGTAGCCCAACTTATTTTAAGCAGCTTATAAGCCGTTTTCAGCTTATAAGCTGCTTTAGATAAGCTAAGTCAAACGGGCCCAATTACTTTTTTGAGCTTATTTTAAGCACAAAATGACTTTAAGCTGACCAGCCAAACACTCAAAAAAGCTGAAAATAGCTTATAAGCAACTTATAAGCCAATCCAAAAGGGCTCTTATTTTATGAAAAGGTGGAAAAGCTCATCTCTCTATCTAGTGCTCAAGGAGAAAACTCTATAAAGCCTAAGCATGTCTTCTATATATAGTCTATTTGGCCAAGCTTTTGGGAGGCCAAAACTGCTTATTTTAAAACGTTGAGGTGTTCATCCTTGTGCCAAGGGTCTACTTTTCGGAAACAGCCTCTCTACCTCCCAAGGTAGGGTAAGGTCTGCGTACACTGTACCGGTCTACCCTACCCAGACCCCACTTTGTGGGATTTCACTAGGTATGTTGTTATTGAGGTGTTTGGCCAAGCTTTTAGGAGAAATTAGTGTTTTTGGGGAGTAGCAGAAGCTGTTTTCTAGAAGCTAAAAAAGTAGTTTTTCCCCAATAGTACTTTTTTGAAAAGCACTTCAGAAAAAATACACTTTAAAGCACTTTTTAAAAGCTTGGTCAAACACTATTTGCCATTCAAAAGTGCTAATTGAAAAACACAAATTGCTTCTCACCAACAGTACTTTTGAAAAAGGCACTTGCCAAAATTAGCTGATTTTAGAAGTTTAGCCAAAAAGGCTAATAGTCATTTAGTACAGAGGATGTCTCTCTTTCTTAGTTGGTACCCCTGGCAGGTGCCTAGGTCTCACACGTGGATCCACGTCCATACATGTCTCTACTCCCATCTACACTAATTCTGCGAAATACACCTTATTTCTCTAATCTTTTTAGCTATATTATCTTGTCTACCATGACCAAATGCATATGATGGAAAAGTAGTAGCTATTCTCTCTTTTACACCAGATGAAGACCCCCCCGCCCCGTTTTCTTTTCTGGTACTACATATAAGCTGCTTCATCACCTCCCTCAGATCTTCATTGGGTGATGTGTCAAAGATCAAATATAGAAGAAAAGAGAGCTGTTCTATGAGTTGAAGGTTTGAACAAAAACCAAAATAAAACATCACTAAAACAAAAACAAAAACAAAGACAAACAAAAAATGCAGAAGGTAGGAATAGTTTGTGAAGCATGATATGAACAGTAGTTGCGTCAATAATAACAGAGAACCCATCTTATATCTTACTCCCTCTGTGCCATTTTACATGACACTCTTTTCTTTTTATTCTATTCGAAAATGACAATTTAACTTAAAACTTCCCATTTTACACATATATCTTACTCCCTCTCGGCGTGTTTAAGACTATAAGTTTATTAAATCTTTCTTTCTTGAACTCCATGCTTAGTCAAACAGCTTCACATAGAGTTAAAGGGAGGGAGACCTCCCCCCCACCCCCCACACCCTTTTTTAACGAGTGGCATTCGGGTTTCAGAAAGGTATGCGCTACTTCCACAAGCTCCAAAACAAGAAGCCCTGATCTCTCATCCTCAAAAGGTGACGGATAAGGCTGCTGGCTGTGAGGACAGTGCTTCTTTATCAACATTAGCCAGTTCAGTTACTCCCATAGATCTTGGGCAAGAGTGTATGCCATTGTCCCAGCCTGTGTTGGTGAAGGCCAAGCTCATCTAAGAGACACTGAGAACAAGATTAAGAAGGCTGGTGGTGCCATTATGCTCACGTCTAGCTTTGTCTATATAAGTAGCTGTAAGATTTTTATTTAAATTCCTAGTTTGAATTAATTAATGGAGAATTTGAATGTGATTACTGGATCTTTGTTAAAATACATTTGGGAACTTACTATGCTCAAAAAGCAATCTTAACCTATAGATCCTACCAGAGTCACAGACAAAGTTTGAGAAGAGTTGTTAATCAACTAAACCTAAGTAATAAATCAACCTTGAACTGGGGGATGTGTAGGAACAACAATATGTCGCAAAGCAAGTACTGGAGATGACAAAGGTGTCAGCAAAGCAACATCAAACCTGAAATATTTTTTGGAAACAAGCAACCAGGTCAGAAACAAGAAAGCAGCATGTTCTCTGCAGAAGGGAATACGAGGGTTGTTATTAGGACATGATGAGATAATGTACATACATACCAGAGTCGATAGGGTACTAAAAGAGCTCGTAGTGTAACTGTGGCGTCCGAACATGCAACAACTACGAAACACACTGAACACCTGCAGATGAAATAAACAGGAGGCAAATTGATCATATTCACCTAATTTGAGAGAAAATGATGGTGATCACTGTTGATTTACTGACCTGGTGCCTGCAACTTGAACAAGAAAAGCAGTAACTGCGAGATATCTCCAATCATTTTCAAATATATCTGGAACGCATGGTTCTGAATAGCTTCTCTTGTCTTCTGAGGAAAATGATCCGCCATTTTTGAGTGTTCCACTAACTTTTTTATTGTTTTGTTGTTTTCCATGATTTCTTTCTCTGGTTGGCATATCAGTAGAAAGCCACTGGAAAGATGTGGACAGGAAAGGTGCAGATGATAATGAACCATCAAAATGTAAATCATTTTTAATGTTGCACTCTGTGTCAAGTGTTCCTTCCCTTATTCTCATCTTACTTTTTTGTTTCCAAGCAGTTACTACCCTTTTTGCACCTACTGATATTAGTAAAGAAAAATCCTCTGAGTCCTCTAAGAACCAATTTTCACTGTTAACACTCTCAGGTATGTCATTTGCATCCAGCACCATTCTATGTAGCCTTGAGACAAAGAATATAGATCTCACAGCTGATCCACCAACATGTTCACCAAGCAGCTTGGAAGTTGACCAATTCTCAATTTCTGAAGCATATCTGAGACATCAGCGAAGAAAATGTGCAGACAACAAGGAAGCTCAATTACATATGGAAATGGTTTAAACAAAATAAACATAGACAAATTTGTGACCCAGGATAAAATAAATGATTCAAAAAATCGGAAATGGCATCTTACCTTGTCAATCTCACAGTTCCATCTTCACACCCTGTTGCAACCCAAATCATCTCAGAAAAAGTATCCTGTTTCTCATTTAGACTGTATGATGAATCTTGCGAGATAAAACATAAGGTATGTATCTCCCTGCCATGGAATTGCAAATGAAAATTTTTGGGATACATCACCCTCTCACTAGTGGTCACCCAGTGTCTATGAACATAAATGATACCATCCTGCAAAGAAAGAGCCACGGAGTGGTCAGGTATCAGTGCAATGATTAGAAGAATTATTATTCTGAGCACAGCTAATAACTACTTATACAAGTCGCGCATTTCTACTTCCCTAAGCATTCTGGACTAAACCTGCTTTTGCCAGTATGATCACTTCCTATACTCTAAATCATCGTGGAATAGGAAACTGATAGATTTGGAAAAGATTATACCTTGACATAGGCAAAGCAATTTTTCATCTCTGGTATATCACCAAGAAAATAAGAATGAGGACGCCTCCATCCACCACAAGTTACTTGCAAAACCTATTCCAGCATATGTAAGATCTTTATCATGTGGAAGATAAGGAGAGAGGGAGGGACAAGATATTGACCGAATAGGCAAGAAAGACAACACCTTTGTCTCAGAAATTAAATTCCATATGATAAAGTCTGATGAAGAAAATCCTATCGCACAGCTGCCGCTAGGTAAACCGTCTTCTTGGTCAGCATCAGTGAAGACTGACTGTACTGTACTTAGCTCTTTCACTTGCTTGATCCCTACGAATTCCAAGTTATGACGACTTCTATCATGTTCAAAGTAGCATATGCACCCATCTCCTCCAGTCTGAAGAAAATAAAGAACAAAAGAGAAAAGCTACTGCATTGGACAACACAATCACATGTTTGCCTCAAGTACTTTCAGGCCATGAATCCAAGAAATTCCTACTATTAGTGGCATATTTATATGTAAGAATTTAATTGTATGTTCTATTTAGCAATAGAAACTGAAAAAAGGGTCATTTTTCTTCCTTCCTTCTTCTTTGGTAGGCAAAAGATAAGCCATGGACAAATATTGAATTGTAATATTACAGAAATATAACAAGAAACAGAAAATGTGCTTCTTTTTTTTTTTTTTTTTTTTTTTTCGTTTCATATACTGAGTTTATTTATTTCTGTTCAACCTATCCGCTATCCCCATTCAACTTAACTTTCTTACTTACTTTATGTTGAAGTAGTTGTTTATGCTCTAGTATAGACTCATATGATGGCGATTCTGAACATTTATAATGGACAAAAAAGATGATGAGATATTTAACACACAAGGACTAACTTGATTTTTTTTTTTTTTTCTTTTTTCCTTTCTTTTACACACAAGGACTAACTTGATATGTTCTTTTCGTCATTTTTGTAAACCACTATGTTAATAAGTCCCTAAGGGATACATAAACAAACTCCAATGGAAAAGGCTTCTGATGTAAAACTTATAAAATCTAGTTTAGACATTTCTTCATTTATCATCTTTAAACCTAGGCGTCTCTACTCCATAAAAATTGAAATTCGACAAAACTTCTCAGCACACGTGAAAAATTACCTTTTAAAACTTTATTAGAATTGTAAAAGAACTCTTATTTCTAGGGAAACTATCAGCATCCTTTTCGTTTTCTTCTTCTTTAAATTCCTCTCTATTTCTTTCCTTTTTATTTTGGTTTAATGATATGGACACCAAATACAGAATAATTTTACTTCTGATTTTTCTCTTCATTTTAGCGGTACCTCTTCTTAAACTGCAGTCTGGATAAAATATCACATAAAAGGAATTAAATGTAAATATAAAACATATAGCAATTAATCATGAATCTTTGAAGAAGCACAAGGAGAAAGCTCACTTAAGGCTAACTTTTTAATCTCTTATTCAAACACGTAAGCAATTAATCAGGAAGATGTGTGGTTAGGGACTTTCAAATGTACTTTTGGCCAATGTTATAATGGAGGGATTCTCTCTGTAGCACTTAAAAGTAATGACAAAAAGATATCTTTTGAGGTTAACTGCTACAGGGACTAATAAAAGGTCAACCTCCATTTGTATATTTATTTAAAGATGTTCCGTGACTTAGTACAGATTTTTTGTCATTTTACACTTAATTCGAATATAGTCTTTGAAAGCTTTATCATATAAAACAGCATAAAAGGCCTGAAAATGAAATATCACAGATCCTTAAACTCAATAAATCACGAAGAGAGAACAAAAAGATCAGATCACCTCAAACCCAAGCAGGAATTTGCTTAATGATACTCCCTCTGGATCAAAAAGAGTGTCCACTTAGCATTTTTTTCTTGAGTCAAAAAGAGTGTCCACTTATCAAATCAAGAAAGAATAAATCTTGTTTTTCTAGATTTGCCCCTATTAAGTGTTATGTGATCAAATCCCAATACCTATTTAATTAGGGGTAGTTTAGTCAAATTACCTCTTTTTGTCTAGGAGTTAGTATTTTCTTAAGGGGTGTGCAAATGGCTAAGTGGACATCTTTTTGATCCGGAGGGAGTAGTAAGTAACTAGTTGAAATGAATAACCATTTCAAAAAAAAAAAACTAGTAGAACTGAATAAGCATCCAAAGTCTTACCGAATGAATTTCAAGTTGTGTAGGACTAAAACTAGCAATGGAGATGCTACACACAGTTGATATTCCATGAGCACCTCTGAAGTTACTGAGGGGGCTTATATTTATTTCGGAAGTTGTAGACATACTAAATAGAGTGTCTCTTTGCAATGGAAATAACAAAAGATTACCACGAATGTCACCACATACTAGAACCTACAAAAAAGGAAATAGATTATGAATTTTGAAACCAGACTTGGCTAAATTGCACAATACATAAACTGTAAAGGGTATTGACCTCATTCTCTACTGATGCATCCAAGCACATTATCCGCATTCCAAAGCATGAGCGGAATTCTGCTATTAAAGATACAGAACACCTTCTCATGACATCGTGAGAAACAGAGGGCAAAGGGTTGAACAGCCTCCATAATTTCAAAGTGCCTCTAGGATCAGAAGTGAAGAGAAACCTACAGGATAAGGTCATCAGAATATCTGGCTTTTACCAGATCAGACACGTAAATGATAGAATCCCTGATATATTCAACCAAATCGATGCAGATTTTATGAAAACTGTGTGTTTGTAGGGGGGTGTGTGTGTCTGTAAGCCAATAGCATACTAATGGTACTGAAAGGTAGTACTGAAAGCAAAGATCTTATTTGCCAAAAGTCAACAGGAAGTCCTCAAGATAGACTTATAAAATGTTAATCAATCTTCTATTTAATGTCACGAACATTCCTCGTATCATTATGACTTCTGGCATCATGATAACTTACATTGGTCCCAAAGATTTGCACCAATAAGTTCCAAGTAGTTGCCTCTCTGGTTCAGCTGACCATGTAGAAGTGAGTTCAACTCTAGGATTCAGGACATCACCAACAACTTTGGCGATCATCATAGTGCCTTTGCCATTGCCAACAGCAACCCAATTTTGAACATCTTTAGTAACTTTAGAACAGTGTGACAACAAATCCATGCAAATTATTGGTCCTTCCTCCCCAATATGGAGCAGTTCAGTCCATTTCACATCCTCAGCATCATATAGTTCAGCATGGTACACGTATCCATTGTTTGTGGCAACATAAAGAGAATCTTCCCGAGAAAAATGCAAGCATCTTACATATTCACTTTTGCTGCGTGAAAAAAAGAAATTAGATAAAGCCAAATGATCAGTTAATAAGCACTTAGAAATCATGTACTTAAGAGCGGACAAATAAGTTGTGCAGAACTAAGATAGGATTCGTTGCATGAGCGATATAAGAGAAATTTCCTGAAAAATGCATCTTGTTTTTTACAAGTACCCCTGAAAAAAAAATATTACACATGCAGGCCCAAAGATTTTTCCACAACACTGGTTTCCGATCAGCTTGCACTCACCTAGACTATTTCACTGGATATTTGCATCCTTCCACCAGGACAAGTATCAGGTAACCTGCCACCAAGCTTTAAGCAGATTGGAAGAAATCACCTAACATTTTTGTCTCTAACGGGATTTGAATCTTACAAATGCAAGGTTTACTCATTTAACATAATCACTTAACCTTCCCCCCTCCCACACAGGATACCGAACTCTGGGGATAAACAAGATGAATTTCAGTGGCCAGTTGCTACAAATACAAGAAGACAAAATGAACTTTAAATCATCACAGATAAATTGTAACATTAGCTATACCTGTTCATGACACCAAAATGCTCTCTAAAATTTGGAATATAAAGAGCAAATTCCTCCTTTTGGACAGTTGAGTCTTGTACTTCCACAATACCTCCTGCTGACCCATTAGAAAACGATACTTGCAGATGGTGTACTTTTATTGCAGAATCAAATCCCGCAGTCACAAGGAGTGCTGTTTCAGGATCGTAGAGACATCGCCAGATCCCTCTCCCACTGTACCAATAAAATGCAATATAGTATTTATATCATAAGACCAGTATATTCTAAGCTGTACAAGGCAAGAAAATCATACACAACAGAACATAAAGTCACTTTAATGAAATAAAAAAGGAGAAATAATGATTTAGTTGGTAAAATAATATAATCAAAAAGTCACTTCCATTATGAACCTTTCCTTTCACTTACACATGCTCTTTGATTCTTGTAAGTTGTGTGCCATCCATTCCCCATACACGACATGTGCAATCCTCGCCAGCCGTTATGATTAACTAAGCAGAGTCCCATATATAGGCAGACAAAGCAAAATACTTAGAAGCGATCCTCACATGTCCCACATTTGAAGGAAAGGAATGCACAAATTCTTAATGAACCATCACAAGTTACAGTTCTACAATAAAAGTTACCACATAGAATCATCAACACATAAATCCCCTCATGAAGGGCCCAGAACCCATCTAATAGAGTAAAACGACTTGTGGCATTAAATTCACAAAAAACAGTGGTTGGGCACTCTTGACTTTCTAAAATACCCTATGAGCTACATTGTCCTCATAATCAATGCAAGATTTTGGCTTGCAATGACAGGGTTCTACACGTCATTACAGGTAGGCTTTTGGTCATTTCATGCTTGTTAGATTGTTCTCCAAGTATAAAAATAAAGTCAAAGGTTCGAAAGAATCCATATTCATACTGATATTCTTGTGTGATCGGAAAATGCAGCAGCTCTAAACAATCACATCACTGTGGACTTTTCAAGCTACAGAAAATGTGATTTTATTGTGGAAAAGAAGTTTAACCAAAACCCGAACAATCTTCCCTATCTTCACCTCTTCGCTTTTTACAAGCTTATCCATCTATCCTCATCATAAATTCCCCATTTTGAACGTGAGACACCAGACAGGTTTTTCGAGCTGACTTGCTATATTCCCCTGTCAACCCCAGCCATACCAATGCTTTAGGCAATTTATAAAGCTTTTATTATAAAGTTGCAGAGTTACTTTTAACATCTGCAGCTGCACTGCTGCAGTACATTAGCATGCTCAAAAGCATATTCCCCTATGCTGTGTAAGTGAATTACAAAGTACTTTCATGAACTTACAGAGTCAAATATACAGCAGTCCCAAATTCTAGCACTGTGACCAAAGAAGACAGAGTCAACCACGTGGTTCCGACCATCAGCACCAAACATCCAGATACGAGCACTGCGTTAACAAGAACAAAGAATAAACCACCTAAATCGCTGACTAAATGATTCTATGACTCAATATATACATAGGTGTCAAGTAAGAAAAATATGAACCTGCGATCATCAGATACAGATACTAGTTTAAATCCATCGGCAGACCATGCAAGGCGGAAAATTGAACCTTCATGTCCAGTTAGTTTACATATATTTATGGCTTCATATTGCTGATAAGGAAGCTGGAGACCCTTGTAACTGGTCAAATTTAAAAGGTCTTCGGTAGGACTTCCAATAACATCAAGATCAGCTTTACGACCCACTTTCCAAACAAGAACCTGCCAAACCCAGATCAAGAAAATAAAGCGCCAGTTGAGGACATATGCAGATATCGAGGAGCACATAAAAAGCGTTACCACATTGAACAGAACCATTTTACAAAACGATTAGGTGATAATTTTGTTCTGATAGAAACTGTAGCCACAAGAGACTCGTACAGGGTATAGAGCATATCTTCAGTTATTAAACCAAATTCAGCCAAAACTGAAGGAAAAAAACCATAAAATCTGTTTATAGCATGCAAAAATATCAACAAAAAAAAAGTTTTCCATGAGAACAGTCTAAGTAGTGGAAAAAGAGTAACCCCCAGGGCTTAGTTCAAATGGAAAAGGTTGAGGGACTTGTGACTTAGGTCACAGGTTCAAGCCATGCAAACTAAGCCGGGTAATTAAAATGGAGAAGAGTACAGGCGGCGGGCCCATTATCACCGAGTCTCGAAAACTGCGGTTGGTCCTAAGGGCAGAACAATGTTAACCATGAAAGCTGAATAGTGTGCATTCAGCTTTTCTGAGAGCAGATCAATGTTAACCATACGTCTTATGAGTGAGGGAGTAAGTCAAAAATTGGAACTGTGGAAAAGTGCCAAGTAAAGGTTTTAGGATAAAATATGTAGACGCAAAATATACAAACAAGCGAAGTGCATAAGTGGAGACAAGACAAATGAAATAAGACATGATGGTGGTGCCTAAAAGCAAATAATTCAGATATCTAGGCTTAGTTTTCTAGCAGGATGGCATGATATATGAAAATGTGATAGATAGAATTGGAACAAAATTGTTGAAATAGAGGAGTGTTATGGGACAGATATGCCATAGAATGATACCTAAGAAAGTACAAGGCAAGTTCCATAGTATAGTTGTGAGATCAACCATGTTATGTAAGATAGAATGTTGGATCGGTAAGGCCCAATATATCCACGAGATGAATGTCATAGAAATAAAAATGTTAAGATGGAAGCACGGTCATACAAGGTTGAACAAGATTAGAAAATGATCACAACAAATTGCGTGTGCAAATAGCGCTTTGGCCATTTCTATGTGAACTTCCATATGCACTGACCCATAAGTATGACATTAAGATGATTGTAGGTGATACAAAGGGACGGGAGTGCAATAGCAGACACAAGGATTAGATGAGAGGTGGTCACCTCAAAATTATTTAAACATATCCCATGTAGTGCCTTCATTTGCATTGGTTTGTAAGTGCAAATGAGCAATAATCAGATGAGTGACAGAAAATGATGAGATAAACCTCAAATCACTTCCTTTTTTAATAACAGTGGTATTCGGACACCTTGCATGAACCTTGATTATTCCACCAGGTAACTGCTACCTCCCACCAGCCCGGATATCGGGTAATTTGTCCAGCAAGGCTTAAGAAAATGAAAAAAATTCATCGAAGGTTTTTGGTTTCTACTGAGAATTGAGGTTCAAACCTCATTCTCCATGGTTTGCACCCACCTCATTGACCACTAGGCAATATTAGGTGCAAGCAGGTAAACCTCAAATCACTTGGGGAGGGAATTGTCTCAAAAGACCTATAATCTCCTGAATATGTAGATTTAAGAAGGAAAAAAAAAGAAACATAACACAATAGAAGTAAAGGACCTATATAAACGATATCAACTAGTTCAGACTAAGAATCTGTTGTAGTTGTTGCGCTTAAAATGTCTGGTAATTGTCAAGAGTTTTTTTGTTCTTGTATGTCAGCGTGGGAATAAGTTTGATTTATAGAAAATCTAGTTTAAGAGAATCCCTTTGCCTTTAAAGACAAATAATCTAATATTGGAACAAAAATAGGCCTAAATGAAACAGAATGGACAAATAATTCATCTAGCCGACCCCCAACAACTTTAGCATTTGACACTATATCGATTGATTATTTAAGTTATTTATAGATAAAATTAGGGTTAAAATTATCAGATTCTGACACAAATGAACATCTACGCAATGTATCAAGATACACCTAGGTTTGGACAAAATACTGAACAAGGCAAATATGATAAGATAGGGTATGGGAAAAGGTATAACCAAATCCTGATACCTCGTTAAAGATAGTGCCAGATGCCACGTGGAGAGATCCAACATCATCGCCCCAAATCCTCATGGAGTACAATAAACACCTTTCTAAAAATGAGATTAAGAGGAAAAGTTAAAAGCATGAAACCCTGGCATCTGCAGTTGAATTAAGTCTCCTAATTAACAATAGAACAGCTAGCACTGTCTCTTGTATGCATTGCTTTATCTGCAACAACCAATTAGCGTTCAAAAAAAATGAAATTGAAAAGATGATAATTAACAAACCAACCTGAACATCCTACTCTGGAAAGCAGAGAACATCTCCACATATCCCAGATATGTACAGAATTGTCACTGCATCCTATGGCAAGACAATCACCACTATTGTTTGGAGTAGCACCATCCCACTACCACCACATGTTAAGTATCATAATAAGAATAAATCCCACAACAACTTTAAGGAGAAGCCACGGGAAGCACCTATTTCATAAATAAGGAAAAAGTTTACCTTCAAAAAGCTAACATCCAAAACCCAGTGAGAAAACTTAGGTAACAAGAGCACGAGACTTAAGGTCAAATGGAAACATGCTTGTTGCTCAGTTTGGGAATTAGAAACCTTTTGAATTTGCAAGCTGAAAAGTTTAACTCTCCTCTCACCATAGAGTGCAATCTTGAAAGTAACATGTGAATCTGACAAATGTTTATTAAATGCCTGCAAAGAAACTCCATGCACGCGAATTCCGTCGAAGACATCAAATGATCTTATCAATTTCCCAATCGTCAAATCATAGACGAGAATTTGTGAACCCGTTCCTGTGGAAACCATTAATTGTATGCTTAGAACCATTTCAGTAGAAATATAGTACTCCCTCCGTCCCAAATTAGTTATCATATTGCGCTTCTCGAGAGTAAATTTGACTTGAGTTTCGAAATCAAATTGGATTAGCTCAACTTAAATATTTAAAATTTAGATATTCGAAAACTATACAAGAAGTACTACAAGTTGCAACCTTTCTCATATTAATTTGATGAAAAAATACACTTTAGAATGTTGATCAAAGTTTACATAGTTTGACTCTCTAGAAGCGAAACATGGAGGGAGTATTAAAGAAGAACAAACTGTTGCAGTTTGCAATGGCAAGCACAAAAGCAGATAAATTTGTGATACCATATCGAATTGTGTAGCGTCTAATCTAAAAGTGGCACAAAATTTATATGTTCAAATGTCACAGCCACCCGAAGAATAAAAATCACGCTAGCATGTGAGGAGGAGCATGTTGCTTAACAAAACATCACATATGTCAACAAGACTGAACATGTATGCCATTTCAGAAGAAATAAATCATTGAAGTGTGTGACCATCTCATTTAAAAGCTACACTTTATTTACTTAATTACATTCTCAACATGTTCCCTCACGTGCAGGCCTATTTTTTATTTATTTTTTTTACCGGGTCAAGCTGCTGGAAATTCTTCTTTTTTTTTTTTTTTAATGACATGGGAACCCGCAGCCGCTACCCTTTGGTGCGCACAGGGTAAACCCAGCTCCTGTGCAATAGCTCACAAACCACACAGGAGAGGTAACCCGCACTAGGCAAGCCCTGTGCGACGAGCTCGACCCAGAAGGCAAATCCCCTGCTGTCGTTGGCAGGGGGTTTCGAACCTGAGACCTCCATTATGAAAGCCCCATGCTCAACCAACTGAGCCACCCTTGCGGGTCTGCTGGAAATTCTTTTTGATAATGGGTGGCATTAAGATTCGATTCCAGGACCACTGTCTAATCTGATACCATACCATGTTGAAGTGTGCGATCATCTCATTATAAAAGCTTAACCTTTTAGAGAGAGTACACTTTATTTACTTAAATTTATTCTCAACAAAATTAAGGATGTAGGGGAAGGAAAGAGAACAAACCAGCAAGAAGAAAAGGAAGTTGAGAGAAGTGTGGAGGAAGGTGTAGAAAACAGAGGGCAGATATTTCGCCAAGGTATTGCCCTCTCTGGAGGCGACAGCGGCTTTGCTCCGCCATAGTTGCAGCTCCGTCTCACTACTACTAACACTCAGTCGGCAATGCACTGGAGATGTTCCCTTGCGGCAGCGTTCAAATGTTAATGGCCAATTGGGCTAGTACTGTTTTGAAAAGTTTGACGGCCCGTTTGAAAGCTCGCGGGCCTCTTATCGACCATTATCACTTTAGAATTAAACCCAATTTATTAGGTAACCACGCAGCTCCTAGGGCCACTAATTGGAATGTAATCATTTGCATAATAGTTGAAAATTAATTGGCAATTTGCAGGAATACCTTCGCAGTGGCGGAGCCACATAGATCCGAGGCCAAACCCCCTTGGCAGAAAAAAAAATATTACTTTTACAAGGTTAAAATTATTTTTTATGTATATATAATAGATGTTGAATCCTTGGCTTTCTTTTTTTTTTTTTTTTTTTTTTTGCCTTTTTTTCGTATTTTGAGCATAAGCGGAAATCACGGCTTTCCCGTTGCGCTTCATTAGGGCGGTCTTTAATTTTTGCCTCTCAAATTGGTGGTCTTTAATTTTTGCCCTTCACTTAATATTCGAGGTCCTGGCTTTGAACTCAGGCTCAGTCAAAAAAAATAAATCGCAAAGCATAAGTTGGTTAAGGCAAACTTTTACCCAAAATTAGGTCTTACGGCATAAAGTTAGGCCTTAACGCAGAGGTTTGCAAATTTCCAATGAAATTATTTTATTTTTTGCCTTAAGGCAGAGTTTGAAACTCAACTTATGCCTTGCGAATTTTTTAAAATTTTTGACTGAGCGGGAGTTCAAACCCGAAACCAAGAGACTTTTAGCGAAGGGCAAAAATGAAAGACAACCAATTTGAGGGACAAAAATTAAAGACCAGTCCTTTTGAAGGACATTTCGCGCAAAAAAAAAAAAATAATCACAAGTTAAAATATGGCAAAGTAATTAAGAATAAATATACGAACTCAAAATTTAATTTCTAAAGTTGAAACTAATGCAATTAGAACTCGATATTATCCTAGTTCCTACAATTCGAAACTCATACGAAATTAAATTGGTGCAAGAAAAATTTCAGGAAGTGTGTGATTGACTTTTCTAAACAAATTTAAGGAACAAATCATGTTTTGACTTTGTTCATAAGAATTAACTAAAATAATGAATTCACGCTAAATGACAAACAAAAATAACAATAAATACGCCACGGTATCAAATAAGTCGAAGTAAGCCATATAGTTTCCTTGATCAAAGACCCAATATCCAACTACCAATGTAAATTTAACTTTCTTAAATTAGCTAACTCGTTCGTGATATGAAAATTCCTTCCAATCTTGTACCACATTCATGTGATCACGTGATGAAATCCTTGCTCCTTTTTTGTACACCTCGTTATCAAAGTAACTCATACCTAAATAAGCACTTCCCATTATGCCATGTGACGTAAAAATCAAATTGATAATGAGTTTCATACAGATTTTCAAGTTTTCTTTGATCTTTTATCAAGACTTAAGACAAGCAATGTGAGTATTTAAGCCACACATGCGTAGTTTCAAGCTAAACGAAATAGATGGAATTAAACTTCCAAAATGATTATTTTCTTTCCACGTAGACTCGCTCCTCTCGTCAACGTTCACTTTTTTTTTTTTTTAACATAAATGAAAAATACTAACATAGATTTTTCATGAGTTTTATAGAGTGCTATACACAACAATGGTTTAAACTCTATTTAAAAGTGGTTGAAATTTTTGGAAGACTAGGTCATTTATTAGAGTACTAGCAATATATGCCCGTGCGATGCACAGGCCGAACATGTTTATTCACTTTAATTAGTCAATCTTTAAGGTTTGTATTTTGAAAATAACTTTTAAAAACATTCTAATTGTTATTATATATAGCAACATATACAAAATGTATTTTATGCACCATCACTTTAGTTACAATTAGAAAATGAAGTTTAAAAATTAAAAACATATGATGGAATTAAGTTTTTGAGATGGAAAGAGACAGACTTTTTTCTCATTGTCATGACAATGAAAGTTGTTCATCGATGTGAAAAAGAAAATTAGCAAGAATATGAGGGAAAATTAATATTTTGATTCTAGATTTTTTTCTTTTAAATTCTTTAATATCTTATATGTATACCGACAGGTTGATATCCATCTCAATTAACTAAATGTTCATATCCAAACATAAAAATCATTGTTGTATATATTGGGTTTTTAAAAGCAAAACTAATAAAATATTTTTATTAAATTAATTAAAAATATATTATAATTTTTATATTAACAACTATAGATAAAAAGAATTATTACAAAGAAATTAAAATTAGAAAGATACATGTTATATCGTAAATCACCAAATTTTAGTTCCGAAATGAAAATATAAAGTAATACATTTTATAAATGTAAAGAAACAATAATCAGAGAATGCAAAGGAGAGTAAAATAAGTAAAGTAGAGAATGCAAAGAAGAGTAAAATAAGTAAAGTATTGACAAAGAAGGAAAACGGGGATGAAAGTTCTTCCCTCCCTTCACTTTTACTTGTCCACGTTGACATATCGGGAGAAAACTTTTTTTCTTCTTTTTATTTTACCCTTCACATTAATTACTCATTTTCAAATCATTTTCTAAGGCTATTGAGACTATACACCAATAAATATGGATATTATGATAAAATATATACTTCATTTATTAATTCTTAAAGACCGTGAAAAGTCAAAAGTGGACAAGTAAAAGTGCACGGAAGGAATAAATATGTGTAGGAAAATTAAAATTGAAGTGCATATGTATATACATGAGAAGAGAATAAATACTCGACTTACGACATATGTCCACGTGGGATAAAAAAATAGTTGGTTAAAGTGTACAATGTATATAACTTTTAGTACAAATTTGCATTGCTATTGGTCATCTCTTCACGTTTAAAGTATTGACAAAGAAGGAAAACGTGGATAAAAGTCACTACCTCCGTTCACTTTAACTTGTCCATGCTAACATATCGAGAGAAAGAAATTTTTGTTCTTATTATTAATTTTACCCTTCACATTAATTACTCATTTTCTTATCATTTTCCAAGGCTATTAAGACTTACATCAATAAATATGAATATTATGGTAAAATATATACTCCCTTCTGTTACACCTCGGAAAAAAAATTTCGTTGATGCACAGTGGATAGACTAACGAGGGGCACGAAGTATACGATGTTTCAATAAGTAAGAAATAGCATTGGATGATCCTAATTGAGATTTCGAAGGCATTCGAGGTAATAGAAGAAAGTTTGCCAAGAAAGGCAAGGCATACGTTATGTATCGGAAAGGATTTATGAGTAACGAATTAAGGATGACTTAATGATGTTTGGAGAAGAGCTATAATGTCCCTTAGATTGTTAATGAGGTGTTAAACAAGTGTTAAGAAGGTTCCATAAGGATTGGAGATCAAACGAGTCGATGAAACGAAATCGAATATTTGGGCATTATACGGCCCAACATACTGTCGTATAAATTATAATCGCCGTATGTTAGGCAGTATATTTAGCCAGTTGGCGCATTCACTTTGGACCAAATCTACGGCCGGACATACGGTCGGTGTAATTTATACGGACCGTATGTTGGTCCTAGAAACAAGACGGGTCGATTGTGGTATTATTAATAAGGGGATCAAGTTCATTTCATTTCATTTCCCCTTCACTCCCCTTCTCTAGGACTCTCTAGAACATTTCTCCACACTTCACCTACAAGAATCCAAGAGAGAGTAAGGATCAACTTCATCAAACCAAGGAAATCAAGTGTAAGAAACTCATTGTAGGTTCATCCAAGTCAAGAAATTCCATTGGAAAGGAACTAGGGTTTTGGCTCAAGTGAAGTCTTTCCACTCAAGGCTCATTCCCACACTATCTAAGGTAAGTTTTATGATCATTCCATGTTGTTTAAGATATTGAGAGGTTGAAAGACTTAGATTATGAAAGGAGATAGAAAATGGGTTATAAAGATGAGAATAATGAGATTTTGAGTAGTAGCTTGGGATGAGTCATGATTGTGATATATTGTGATTATGATTATGCTATAAATGATATTAAGGACATGGAATAAGCATTATATGTGAGAAAACGTACGAGTATACTACGACCATGATTATGGATGAATTGAAGTGAAATTGTGGAATGTGGGTAATGTAGATGAGATTGTTGGTTATAATGTTGTGAATGTTATTACATACGTTTGGGAATTGATATATGATATGAGGAAAGTTGTATAAACTAAGGAAATCTTTGCCCAATTTTCTCTAGCTTTAGTAAGCACGTTCATATAATCGATTAGCTAATGTTAATATGAATCCTCTTGAAGGTAGAAACGTCAGCATTGAAAGAGAACAATCAAACGATGGAATTGTTAAACGAAAGAGGTATGTAAAGTTAGTCCCTTCTTTCTAAGGCATGACTCCTATGGCAGGAATCCTCTTATCTTTCCATGATTTTCCTACATATCGGAAATTATGAGTCTACGATTATAAAGAGCTTCATACAAGATAAAGAAAAGAGATACGTTACGGCATGACAATCGATGATGAATCTAAATCTAGAAGTCTAAAGCTCGCTGATATGACATTCCTACGAAGCTAATGATCCTTATATGATTCTTATGATATTATTTTCCCTACCTCTCCATGACTTTCTTACATTCCGGGAACTATGAGTCAACGTTGATAAAGAGCTCCTTATGAGATAAAGATGAGAAATATGTCATGAATACGATAATAATGATGATAAGTCTAAGTCTAGAGATTCTAAAGCAAGATATGATGTCCATGAAGTTAATGATCCTATTTACGATCCCTTGATGTTGTTCATGGTGTACACTCACCTTAAAATGGTAGTCCTTTCAAAGTGAGATATGATGATTATGATCACTCCATAATGTAATCGGGGGTTCACGACCTTACGTCACCCCGACATAGCTATAGTTGCCTTCAAGTTTTAATGTATATTTTAACGATAAATGTATGATGATGCTAAGTTATGACAAGGTTACGATAAGCTTATGATAAGGTCATGATGTGTCTATGAGGTGTATGATAATGATAAGTCTATGATGAGCACATGATGATACGATTCCAGCGTGCCTAGATGGCCGGGCATGTCACCGCGAAGGCGGCCGCATACGATTCCACCGTGCCTAGATGGCCGGGCATGTATCGCTAAGGCGGGGGCGTTTATGATTACACTGAGCCTAGAGGGTCGGGCATGACACCACTAGTGGGCAGCGTATGATGGTTACCCGGACGCGGGTTAACGATGATGGTATATATACGATACGGTGATGTATGTGCTATGACGATATATGTGCTACGATTATATATGTTATATGCATGAAATGCATCCACTCTTAAAGGTTAAGTAGGTTATGTCTTCATCTTATGTCTTATGATTTCTCTATTATGTTCATTTCATTCATGCCTTACATACTCGGTCTGATGTTCGTCGATGTACCGTTTTCTTTGAATATCGTGTTCATGCCCGCGGGAGTAAACAGGAGGAGATCCAGACTCGTAAGAGCTGTTAGCAGGCCTTGAGAGCACTCCATTATTCCGGAGGTGCCATTGCTTATTGTTTTGTGTATATGTATTTTGGGCACAGCGGGATCCTGTCCCGTCCCTATGTCTAGCACTCTAGTAGAGGCTCGAAGATACGTATGTGTGGGTAGTATGGTCTCAAGATGTCTTTATTGTATGTATATTATTTTGATAGCCGAAGGGCTTGTGTATATAAAGGTAATTATGTTCAAAGTGAAAAATGGTTTTCCTATGATTTGGGTATAAGATTAATGAATGAACGCTTGATGTGTACGATGGGTAATGGTACGAGCGGTGCTCGGTGGTTAGCCTCGGGTACCCGTTATGGCCCCTAGTCGGGTCGTGACACCTTCGTCCCATATTACTTGCCACTTTTCCTTTTACACGCCCCTTAAGAAATCATAAATAAAATACTCCCTCTATTTCAATTTGTTTGAACCTATTTCCTTTTTAGTCCGTGCCAAAATGAATGACCTCTTTCCTAATTTGAAAACAAATTCACTTTATGAATGATTTACAGCCACACAAATTTTCAAGGCTTATTTCGAACCACAAGTTTCAAAAGTCTTCCCTCTTTCTTAAATGTTGTGCCCAGTCAAATGGGTTCATATAAATTGAAACGGAGGGAGTATGTATTTTACTATCTTACCCCTATCTCTCTCCAATAAATACATTCTAATCAAAGTTGACTATTTTTAAGAACATTTATTACTACGGATAAAATGAGAAGATTTAATTAATTTTATCTCGGTTTTGTAAATGAACAAGTAATTTGGACATATATTTTTAATAATGTGGCCAAGTAATATGGGACGGAGAGGGTAAGATGGGAAAGATTTAATTAATTTTATCTTGATTTTGTAAATGAATAAGAAATTTGGACATATATTTTTATAATGTGGCCAAGTAATATGGGAGTGAAGCTTGGCACCCAGGTCATACAGAAGATAGATATTTTCAAGTATCTTTGGTCTATTTGTCACGACCCAACCCCGTGGGCCGTGGCTGTGTCCTCTGACACCCATACGTACTATCTAACAAAATCCGACATACCAAATGGCTAATGGGGACATACATAAGTCCATATATAACATAACGAACATGCATAAGCATACGTATATATACATACATAATACGCACATAAGCCGTGCTATCATAACGAACAGTCGCATATCACACATACTTACCGCATTGGTGATAACCCACATACGTACGCGGGCCCCTCCCTAAGTGGATAAAATCGGGGAGAAGACGGGGACGGGGCCCCGCGCGTACCCAAATAGTCATCATATGTACTGTGAGAGAATATATACCAAAAGTATCGGCTCCGGGCCGTCGGGAGCTCTCGAACGACGGACAATATCTACCCGGCGGCGTACGTGCGGCGCGTGCGCGCGCGCGGGCATGTAACACGGCCCGCGAGAAAGCGGGGGGTACGAAGATATACCGAGTATGTAAAGCGGAAACATAATATACATAATTAAAATATCCGGGGATCGGTTATGTAAAAAGGCGAAAGGCGGACGGAACCGATTAAGTCGGACTTACGAGAGCGGACGAACGGAGTCATGCCGAATCAAACTTACGGAGCGTATGGCGTATTCCCGTACGTAATCTCCCGTATTGTATGGGGTGAATCGGGGTTGATCCGCGTGTGTCGTGGCTACGTAACCGCAGTCTCACGATGTCCGGGGGGTGGACGGATGTAAAAGTGGCGAAATGCATGCGAGAATCACATATGAGACGGACATACGGATCTTCTGTCACATACGGATCCCGGCCCTTTAATAAATGACGCGTAATAGGATAAGGAATGAAATATGCCATCCCGGCCGCCATTCTCCGTAATAGACAAGGTAGGAGTAGCCATAATCCGAGGGACGCGTGAACAATGCGGTGGATGCGCGAATAAACCCCGGCCGGCGCGGTGAAGGAAACATCGAGGCATTGAGACAAATGCGAAACCATATACGTACGGACCAACGGAGGGAATAATAGTCAAAATAGTGTTGAATCGAGGTAATCGGATTATGTCGAACGGGGTGTCGAAATCGTTCCGAGGTCGAACAATGCTCGGACTCGGAAAAGACAATCATAATGCTTACAAGTTAGCGGACGAACATAATTAAAAGATACTTATGAAAAAACGGACGAGAAACGAGTCGATTTGAACCGGAGTATCAAGGTATTGTGGGACCACCTCGGACCCAACCATAATAAAATACGTAAATTATAGATAATGAACCTTAGGGAGTCGTCCAGAATCATTTTAGAGTGTTTCGACTCCATTTATGGAAGTTGCATACTTATAGGTCATTTTTAGGAGAAATGGATTCAGTCTTACTGACGGATTTTGCGCGAATTTCAATCTCGAATTGTAAGAGCGAGAAATGTCATCGAGGCTCGTCGAGCACATTAGACTCGAACATGCCAAAGAAAGGTAGGGAAGGCTTTACATACCGGATTTCGCCTTACGCGCGTCCAATCTCAATTCCCGTTTCGTCCAAAAACTCGCAAATGGTCATTCTTACCCATTACTATTCATGCAAACTAACATTTCAATCTTAGGGTTATACTTGGCGAGAAATTTCGGCAAAAGACTTCCCCTGTAATTATGACATCCCCGAGACTCGGCTCGGCTCGGAATACCCAACAACAAACCAACAACAACACCAACAAACACAACGAACACAATATGGCTGTTTGGTCATTTTTCCAACATAATGTCATAACTTCCATTTTCAACTTCATATTTCAATTCAATCTCGACATACTAACCAAACTCATTATAATTCCATTTGGGAACATATCATAACATTTTTACAATACATATATACAAGATATTCGTAAAATATACAAAGCATGCAAACTTTCCACTAAACCACAATTTATCCAATTCTTCCAAATTTTCAACATACAAGTTCATAACTCATTTTCCATCATCCAAACTCGTCATCCTTAATCGTATTTTACACCCTAAACATTTCATTCCCATTATTTCATAAATTCATACTAAAACAACATAAACTTCCACATTCCATTTTCATGCGATCTTACTTCATTTTTCCTACACTTACAATACAAGGATCATAACTACACATCTAACACATTAAACAACATAATTCATCACCATTTCCACTTCACCATAGCCACTTCGCCAACTTCCAAATTTTGCAATACAATCAAATTCATTCTACTTTCATTTCCAATATAGATTACACCATAACTACAACTAAATTACACAATAAATACTTGACACACACGGCCACCGCCCACACATACACGGCCTACATATTTGTCACGCCCCAAAAACCCACCCTAGACGTGACCGGCATTATACAAATAAAGGTAAACGATTTATAAAATAAGTAAACGAATCAGGTTCATATAAAAATTAAATTAGCGGAAGTCTTTAGTTATCTAGACTTGTCAAACATAACAACGTGCCCAAGAGTTAATCAATAACTCAATAACTACCCACAAATGTATACTAGGGAGCTTCTAAGATAAAGGATTAATAGTCGACTCATCGGGACGCGGCCGGACAACTAATGTAACAAATAAGTAAATCAACGGGGTGTCCCACGAACGAATGTGTGGGCTCACCAAATTATCCGCAAGAAGTCCTTCCTAAGCACTTGAGTATCACGAACCTGCTCTTCCCGTTACCTAACATACCATCAAAAACAACAATGGTATGCACGATTACTTCGTACTCGGTGAGTGCCTCTGTGGACAATGAATAATACGAAAATAAAGTAAAATAATACATGAAGAAATCGGTCTTGAAAATCATATGAAATCAACGTAAGGGAAATTATTCAGTTTATGTATCTCAATAATAAGTGTCAAAACCCATTTATAAAGCCTCTTGTTAAGTTACAACTTCAAATATGCCCTTTTTAATCAATTAAGATAGTCATCAACAATTGTAAGAGAATAAGAATGTCACGCATGCCAATACGGAGGCTCAAGAATCAATCATATCACGTATAGCGCAAGGACTATAGTACACGTGGCTATCCTTCCTCCCGAATAGCTAGGCATAAATCATATAATTCGGACGAATGGCTATCATATCGCGAATAGCAAGGCATCACAACTATGTAGTACACGGTGGCTATCCTTCCCGAATAGCTAGGCATACATCACACCCGGGTAGCGAACCCGGCGGTGGCTATCCTTCCCCCGAATAGCTAGGCTTGAATCACGGTAGCGAACCGGGGTGGCCCTACCTTCCTCCCGAATGGCTAGGCAATTACCACACTGGGATCCATAAGGCTACCCTTCCTCCCAGGAGTAGCTAGGCCAAACACAACAACAAAATTCATAGCATAAAGCGATTCACAATTTGTCTCAAAATAGTCACACCATCAAATAGCATTAAAGTTCATTATGCCATTACGAAAATCCATAATATCATAGATAATTACTTTATCATAGTTCCTTTGTAAAATCATCAATACCAAAAATTAACCATCATCACCGATCATCTCTTTATAGAAGAAAATGATTCATAATATCACATACATATATAGGGTTTGTTACAATCTAGATTTAATGTGGGCTTGTCCCCTCACGCACATTAACCATTAATCAAGACATGTAATAAATTTCGAGAGTGTAAAACCAATTCAGCATATCATTCAACACATGCTTTTATAAAGAATCAATCTTTAAGAGAGTTTGCAAAGAGACATATAAATTACCTTTATATTCAAAAAGGATTTTATTTTTAAAGAGACATAGAAATCACCATAAGATTTTTAAAAAGGAGACATACCTTAATTTGTTAAACGGAGCTTAACAAATCACTTTTCTCTCTAAGAACACCCAAACCTCTCTTGAATCACTTTGGAAAGAATTATGTTGCTGCTAGGTTTTGATCACAAAATCATGTTAAGAATCATGGGTTTGATGTTAGAAAGGGAATCGAGACTTGAATTCAACCTAGAATCATGATAACACTTACCTTTTAGGGTTCTTGAGGCTTGGGACTTGTTCTTATTGACTTTATAAATTTTCGTGAATGGGGTCTTTGGGGAAATAAACCCCAAACCTTAAATATATAAACGCGTAAACCCGACTTTTTGACCTGAATCCGACCCGATTCGCGATTGGTCCGCGATGCGGGACCATCGCGCAATGTTCTGCAGCTCAATACTCAGACTTGCGCGATTGGACCGCGATGCGGGACCATCGCACGCGCCCCCACGCGCCATGAAAAGTCGGCGTGTGTCGGTTACGCACGTAGGTTCGGTAAAATGGACATAACTTCTTGTACGTAACTCCGTTTGGGCTGGGCGACCTACCGTTGGAAAGATATTTCAAATATCTACAACTTTCATTGAGGAAGTGTTTCCAAATTCACAACACATTTTCATGAAAATCGCCTAGAAGACAGACCTACCAAAACTGGGCGAATTTAAGAGGCCTTAAGAACTTACTAATTGGTTTGACTTCAAAACGACCATCCTCCACCCTAATTCACCAAGAATGGATTCATATAGATAAAATATCATCTTAATACTAGATTTTTACATATTCACACCTAGTTCAAGTTTACGGGGTGTTACATTATCCCCCCCCTTAAGATCATTCGTCCTCGAATGAGGATAGTATTCTAGGAAGGTAATTTACCAACATGAATTTTTTTTTTTAACCACACAATCACCTTGTGCACGAATAGTTCAAAACTTAACTCATACCTGAAATAGGGAACAAGTGAGGATATCTCTTCTTCATGTCCTCTTCCGCTTCCCAAGTTATTATGATTTCGCCACAACACTTGACCGACGCAATGCATCCTTTGTTCTCAACCTTCTAACTTGGCGATCCAAAATCGGCGGTTCTTCTTCATAAGATAAGGATTCATCAATTTCAACCTCTTCATGGTCCAACACATGAGAAGGGTCGGGTTTATACAATCAACATCGAAATGTGAAACACGGGATGAACCATGGATACTCGAGGTAATCTCAACTCAAGTTTACCTCCCCAACTCTTCGGTAATCTCATAAGGACCAATGTAGCGAGGACTAAGCTTGCCCTTTATGCCAAAACGCATTACCCCCTTCATAGGTGACACTTTCAAGAAAACCTTGTCACCAACCAAATTCCAATTCCCTACGCCTTATGTCCGTATAAGACTTTTGTCTACTACGGCGGTCTTTAGTCGTTGCACGATAAGATTTACCTTTTCGATCGCCTCATGAATTGAATCGGGACCCAACAACTCTACTTCCGTTGGTTCAAACCAACCAATTGGAGACCGACAACGCCTCCCATAAAGAGCCTTAAGGAGCCATCCGAATACTAGCTTGATAGCTATTATTGTAGCGAATTCCACCAAAGGTAGGTGTTCATCCCAACTTCCTCCAAAATCGATTGCACAAGCACGCAACATATCCTCCAAGGTTTGAATAGTCTCTCTGCTTGCCCGTCGGTTTGAGGATGAAAGGCGGTGCTCGGTTCACTCTAGTCCCCAAACCTTCTTGAAACGTCCGCCGAAATGAGCGATTGCGTACCTCTGTCGGATATGATGGATGTCGGAACACCATGCAACACGACAATCTCCTTCAAATATAACTTGGCGTATTCGCCGCAAAGATATGACGTTTTACGGGGAAGAAAATGGGCGGACTTCGTGAGTCTATCCACGATCACCCAAATTGAATCATACTTGGCCCTTGTGCGAGGTATCGCAACAAAGTCCATATTTATCACCTCCCACTTCCATTGAGGAATCTCAATGTTTTGAGCCAAGCCACCAGGCCTTTGATGTTCGGCCTTCACTGTTGACGGTTCAAACCTAGCCACAAAGTTAGAAATATCAACCTTCGTACTCTTCCACCAATATAGTGTTGTTTCAAATCCTTATACATCTTGGTGGATCCGGATGAACCGAATATTTAGAACTATGAGCTTCCATCATTAGTTCTTGTCGAAGACCATCAACATCGGGAACACACAATCGTCCTTGCAATCGCGAACACTATCGCCTTGTACCAACAAGTAAATGAAGTGTACTCACCCCCTTTCTACTCCATCTCTCGGCCTTGCCAAAAGTTCATCATCATATTGCTTGAATTTAATCCTTTCTATAATATCGACCGTGATGGCATGATTCCCACTAACTCTCCATTTTCGGTCTCATCAAGTCGACCCCAAGACTAGCAAGCCTTCGAATTTCCCCCCATGGGGATTTAATGTGCACGCAAATAAGACGTGCCCGTAGATTTCGCTTTCAAAGCATCAAAGAACCACATTAGCCTTACTGTGATGATACAAAATGTTCAAGTCATAATCTTTCAACAACTCCAACCACCTCCTCGTCCGAGATTCAACTCTCTTTGTTTGAAGATATAGAGTGATCGGTAAAAACATCACAATGCTCACCGTATGTAATAGTGACGCCAAATTTTCAAAGCAAATACCACAATGACCAACTCTAAGTCATGAGTCGGATAGTTCTTCTCAAGCGACGTAAGCAATCACCTTAACGCATCACACACACAACCCAAACCAATTCTAGAAGCATCGCAATACACCACGTATCCACGGACCCGAAGGTAACGTCAAAATAGGAGCCGAAGTCAACCTTATCTTAAGCTCTTGGAAACTCCTTTCACAAGCTTCGGACACCGAAAGATCTTTTGCGTCAACTTAGTCAATGGCGAGGCTATAGATGAAAAACCTTCCACGAATTTCCGTAGTAATTTGCCAAACCGAAACTACGAATTTCGTTGCACTAGTGGGTCTAGGCCAATCCTTCAACTTCTTTGCAATTTTCGAGGGTCTACTTTAATGCCGTCATCACCACATGACCCAAGAAAGACACGGACTCAAGCCGAACTCACACTTAGAGAATTTTGCATAAAGCTTGTTCTCCTTATCGACAAGAACCTTTATGAACGCCTCTTCAAAATTCACGTCGGAGCTAAAGCAGCTGTCACCTCTCTCGCATTCCCACATCTCAAACCATACGTGAACAACATCCTTCAACTCGATACGAAGCAAGCCTTATAGGCCCGTAATCCCAGGCATCCATTGCCTTCAATGCCTTAAAGATCTCATCTAAAAAGTGTTGGGGGTCGTCCACCTCTCGTGACCCAAAGAACTGCGGTGGCTTTAAGTCTGTTGCTTAAATTTGCCACCACCATGAGGTCCCACACCTCCACGCCGTCTTGAGCCACAACCAAAGCGATCACAACATTTGAATGGCCGTCCGCATAGTACCCAATCTCAGCACACCCGCATGAACGGGAAGCGGGAGCGCGGCGGCGGCGGAGGTGGTGCTTGATTTCCAGTATCATTTCCATTACCAGCATTCGTGCCCCTAAGATTTTGGTTAACTTTGGCGGGACGTCCTCGTTTACCATTTTTGGATCGCGTCAGAGTCATTTCTGCAAGGCACGAATTAACGAGCGAATTAGAACGATCCTAGAAAGGACTTTAAGCTCTACAGCACAATCTAGAATCAAGAAGAATAGGAAACACCTATAAATACGGGGAGTTTCTCGGTAAATGCGTGTGATCAAAGCCGCACAAGGAAAACTCCACTAGACACGGCTTACGTACACCGACAATAATCCTAGGACGTATTTAAACCTAGGCTCGATACCAATCTTGTCACGCCCCAAAAACCCACCCTAGACGTGCCGGATCGACGTCGTGAACAACACTCGGAAGAACCTAAGCAACACCATAATAATACTTGAACCCGCCGAGTTCAACATTCGCCTCCAACGAGTTTATAAAATAAAGGTAAACGAATCACGCATATAAGAATTAAATCGGCGGAAGTCTTTAGTTATCTAGACTTGTCAAACATAACAACGTGCCCAAGAGTTAATCAATAACTCAATAACTCACAAATGTATACTAGGGAGCTTCTAAGATAAAGGATTAATAGTTCGACTCATCGGGACGCGGCTTGGGACAACTAATGTAACAATTAAGTAAATCAACGGGGTGTCACGAACGAATGTGTGGGCTCACTAAATTATCCGCAACAGCAAGTCCTTCCTAAGCACACGGAGTATCACGAACTTTTCTCTTTACCTAACATACCATCAAAAACAACAATGGTATGCCCGAGTACTTCGTACTCGGTGAGTGCCTCGGGGACAATGAATAATACGAAAAATAAAGTAAAATAACACATGAAGAAATCGGTCTTGAAAATCATATGAAATCAACGTAAGGGCGTAGTTATTCAGTTTATGTATCTCAATAATAAGTATCAAAACCCATTTATAAAGCCTCTTGTTAAGTTACAACTTCAAATATGCCCTTTTTAATCAATTAAGATAGTCATCAACAATTCCATAAGAGAATAAGAATGTCACACATGCCAATACAGGCTCAAGAATCAATCATATCGCGCATAGCGCACCACCGGACTATGTAGTACACGGTGGCTATCCTTCCTCCCGAATAGCTAGGCATAAATCACGCATGCCAATACAGGCCCAAGAATCAATCATATCGCGCATAGCGCATCACACCGGACTATGTAGTACACGGTGGCTATCCTTCCTCCCGAATAGCTAGGCATACATCACACCCCAGGTAGCGAACCCAGCGGTGGCTATCCTTCCCCCCGAATAGCTAGGCTTGAATCACACCCGGGTAGCGAATCCCAGCAGTGGCCACTCTTCCTCCCGAATGGCTAGGCAATTACCACACTAGGATCCATAGTGGCTACCCTTCCTCCCGAGTAGCTAGGCCAAACACAACAACAAAATTCATAGCATGTAAGCCGATTCACAATTTGTCTCAAAATAGTCACACCATCAAATAGCATTAAAGTTCATTATGCCATTACGAAAATCCATAATATCATAGATAATTACTTTATCATAGTTCCTTTGTAAAATCATCAATACCAAAAATTAACCATCATCACTGATCATCTCTTATAGAAGAAAATGATTCATAATATCACATATATATATAGGGTTTGTTACAATCTAGATTTAATGTGGGCTTGTCCCCTCACGCACATTAACCATTAATCAAGACATGTAATAAATTTCGAGAGTGTAAAACCAATTCAGCATATCATTCAAACATGCTTTTATAAAGAATCAATCTTTCAAGAGAGTTTGCAAAGAGACACATAAATTACCTTTATATTCAAAAAGGATTTTATTTTTAAAGAGACATAGAAATCACCATAAGATTTTTAAAAGGGAGACATACCTTAATTTGTTAAACAGAGTTTAACAAATCACTTTTCTAATGAAGAAGAACATTCAAACCCTAGCTTGAATCACTTTGGAAAGAATTATGTTGCAACCCTAGGTTTTGATCAAAAAAATCATGTTAATCAATGGGTTTTGATGTTAGAAAGGGAATCGAGACTTGAATTCAACCTAGAATCATGATAACACTTACCTTTTAGGGTTCTTGAGGCTTGGGACTTGTTCTTATTGACTTTAGGGTAAATTTTCGTGAATGGGGTCTTTGGGGAAATAAACCCCAAACCTTAAATATAATCCAAAACGCGTAAACCCGACTTTTTGACCTGAATCTGACCCGATTCGCGATTGGTCACGATGCGGGACCATCGCGCAATGTTCTGCAGCTCAATACTCAGACTTGCGCGATCGGCCCGCGATGCGGGACCATCGCACGCGCCCCCACGCGCCTGAAAAGTCGGCGTGTGTCGGTTCTGCACAGTATTCGGTAAAATGGACATAACTTCTTGTACGTAACTCCGTTTGGGCTGGGCGACCTACCGTTGGAAAGATATTTCAAATATCTACAACTTTCATTGAGGAAGTGTTTCCAAATTCACAACACATTTTCATGAAAATCCCAGAAGACAGACTACCAAAACTTGGGCGAATTTAAGAGGCCTTAAGAACTTCACTAATTGGTTTGACTTCAAAACGACCATCCTCCACCCTAATTCACCAAGAATGGATTCATATAGATAAAATATCATCTTAATACTAGATTTTTACATATTCACACCTAGTTCAAGTTTACGGGGTGTTACAATATTCTTCACACACATGCACACCATAATTCCACAACCTTCATCCAATTCCAATCCTTATAACATACAAATTCATTTCATAATTCAAGAACATAGAAACCTTACCTTTCTCAATTATTTCTTCTTGCCAAACCAAACACTTTCTTGCCAAGATAGTTATGTTGCCTTGAAAGCACTTCGAGCTTGCTAAGAATATATGGAAATTATAATTATAGAACCCGAGTGAAGAAGCTCCAAATTTTTTTCTTCTTTTTTTCTCTCCTTCTTTCTCTCAAACCCGATCCTCTCTTTTTTTTTTTTCTTGATTGCTCTTTGTTTTTCTTGAAGTTTCTTGAATTATCCTCTCTTAAATACTTATTAGTCACATGCAAAATTAATTAATTTGCATGGACTATCTTCATGGTAGGTTGGGCCTAAATATTGAGCCTCAATTTCTTAATTTTTTTTTGGCCCAATTCTTCATAATTCATGTCTTAAAATTTCCGAAACAAATTTCCAAAATTCCAATTTTGCCCTTAGGTTCTCTCTCCCGGTGTTTTCGCATTCAAGCCTCCATAATTGCGACACACTTGCTAAGAAAATTCAAATATGACCTCCTTTCACATAAATCACAATTATTTCAAATTTTCCAATTATGCGAAAAGGCGGGATATAACACTATTATACAAAGAGGTGGGAGATTGATGATGACGTCACACACCGTATTGGTGCAGGGTGGATAAAATGGAGGCTTGCCTCCGGAGTGTTGTGCGACAAGAAGGTGCCACCAAAACTGAAAGGCAAGTTCTATAAAGTGGTGGTTAGGCTGACTATATTGTATGGGGTGGAGTGTTGGCCAGTCAAGAAATCTCACATTCAGAAGATGAAAGTGGCGAAAATGAGAATCTTTGCGATGGATGTACGGGAACACTAGGAGCGATAGGATAAGGAATGAAATTATCCGAGACAGGGTAGGAGTAGCCTCGGTGGATGATAAAATGCGGGAAGCGAGGTTGAGATGGTTTGGGCATGTGTTCACATGAATTGCGGAGAGGCGGCGAGACGGTTCGGAAAGAGGAGAGTAGGCGAAGAGGTATTGGGAGAGTTGATTAGACAGACATGGCGCATCTTCTTCCCATCGAGGACATGACCTTAGATAGAGGGTATGAATCGGGGTTTTAGTAGTAGTCACGTTTATCCTTTTTGCGAGTAGTTGCATTGATCTTTAGTTTCTTGTCCGATTTCTTGATTCTTGTTTACACATAATGGTTTATCACGGCTTATTCACTTTCGTTGTTTTCATTTTCATAATTGCTTTGAATTGTTTAACCGTATCTAACCTTTCCTATGCTTTTTCTTGGGAGGTCTTCCGAATGCCTCCCTTGTAGGGGTAAGGCTGCGTCCAATCTACCCTTTAATTGTGGGACTTTAGGTATGTTGTTGTTGTTGTTAGCCAAGTAATATGGGACAGAGAGAGTATTTCATTTATTAATTCTTAAAGAATGTGAAAAGTCAAAAGTGAACAAGTAAAAGTGCACGGAGGAAATAAGTATGTGCCGAAAAATTAAAATTGAAGTGCATACGTGTATAAATGAGAAGAGAAATATTCAGTATTATGACATATGTCCACATGAAAAAAAAAGTAGTTTAGTAATGTGGTCAAGTAATATGGGACGGAGGGAGTACTTCATTTATTAATTCTTAAAGAACTTGAAAAGTAAAAAATGAACAAGTAAAAAATAAAATTAGAGAATTAAAAATTGAAGTGCATACGTGTATACACGAGAAGAGAATAAATATTCGACTATGACATATATCCACGTGGGATAAAATAGTAGCTAATTAAAGTATACAATTTATATAGCTTTTGATACAAACATTCATGGCTGTGTTAGTCTCTCTTGAACACTTATATATAAAAATAAATATATAAAACAAAATGAAATGGACTCTATCAATTTCTTCTTCAAAAAAGCGCCACTTTTATATTTAGTAAGTTGACAATTCAAATATCATATCTGGCAAGTTTAAAAATACAAAATTTAAAGGACATTTTAGTACATGACTACATTATATATATTTTTAATTTAGGACTACAAGATTCAAATATCTCCTTTTATTTTTAAATTTTATACCTACTTAAACTAAGATACTTAAATTGGGACGGAGGAAATATATTACTATTATATATAAGAGGGAATGCAGACTTTGTAACACACACTCCCAAATTTTTAAAAACTTTTTCATTAATTACTTTTATGTCCTAATTTTATTTATTTAAGTCAATTTTTTTTGTTTTTTTTTTAAAGTCTACTTTTCAAAAATTATCGAGCACAGGGACTTTTGTAGTCCTTACAATAATTTTCAAATTTTTTTAAAACTTTTTAATTAATTACTTTTAGGTCCTAATCTTATTTATTTATGTCAATTTTTTTGTTTTTATTTTTAAAGTCTACTTTTCAAAAGCCTATCGAACTACCTCATTTTTCACGTTCTTTGATTTTACGATTGGTGCTCGATATCCGCATTTTGAGCTCAATTAATCCGGATAATTCGCACCGCATCGCGCTTTATTCGGGGAGCGCTTCCTCCAAAGATTTTTTTCCATATCCATGTTCGAACCCCAATCCCTAATTAAGAGACGCAAATGTCGTACAGTTAAATTATGTATTTGTCTTAAAAGTTCATTAACTATGTATAGATTATTTATTTAGAATTAAATAACTTCGGAAAATTAGGATACATAAGTTATAATGTCAAATTATGGTTCCAAATTTGATTTGAATTAAATAATTTCATCAAAATGGAAGTTAAAATATTAAAAAGTGGAAAAAGCTTTATATAGCTTTGGGTATATGTTGTTGTTGTTGTTATTGTACAATAACACAAATTATATTTCTTTAGTTAAAATATCTGTTTTTATATGCGAGTTTGGCGGCCGGCAACGCAGACGGCCTCACATAACTAGTAAGAAGAAGAAAAACGAAGAGGATAAATTACAGGAAAAACTCGAAACTTTTAAACAAATGACAAAAAGCAAGAAAACAAATGATCTGTACTCTATAATGCATTGGTAATATGGACAGGGTCCCATCTCCAAATAGCAAGTGTACTCAATAACATGTGTCCCTGTTGGTCCCACCCTTTTGTATAATTTACCTAGCTATTTGTACACTTTGACACTGCAGTGTTCGTACAGCTTGGCCATTTATATATATTAGAATTAGAATATATATAAAAATAAATATATAAAAGAAAATGAAATGGACTCAAAAGTAGTATTTCCTCGGTCTCAATTTAAGTGTCTTACTTTTTTTTAGTTGTCCAAAAAAGAAAATTAATAAAGCTTTTATATTTAGTAACGATGATTAGGTTTCATATCTGGCAAGTTTAAAAACACAAAATTTAAAGGACATTTTAGTACATGACTACATTATATATATTTTTAATTTAGAACTACAAGATTCAAATATCTCCTTTTATTTTTAAATTTTATACTTACTTAAATTAAGATACTTAAATTGAGGATGGAGAAAATATATAAGAAGAAGAAAAATGAACATGATAAATTAAGGAAAAAACTCAAAACTTTTAAACACTGGCAAAAAGCAAGAAAACAAATAATCGATACTCTATAGTGCATTGGTAAATATGGACAGGGTCCCATCTCCAAATAGCAAGTGTGCTCAATAACATGTGTCGCTGTTGGTCCCACCTTTTTGTATAATTTACCTAGCTATTTGTACACTTTGACATTGCAGTGTTCGCACAGCTTGGCCATTTATATATATTACAAACTATACCACATCAATTTATACCAATAATTTTAACATGAGTAACTAGGCTGATGAACATAGACCTGACTTGAGTACTTGTCAGAACATAGACAAGTTGTCACACATCTCACTCAGGGCCGGCCCAAGGCCAAAGCCATTCCCCATTTTTTATTAAATTTGTTTAAAAAATTATTGTGACTTATAGTACTTTTATGTAGTTATGTAAATTATTTTTTTTTTAAAAAAACTTAAAGATTATATTTCTGAATTTACGATAAAAATAAAGAAGTTGGACTCTTGAAATTCAAATTGTGTCACATGAATTGAGATAGAGAGAGTGCACAATATTTATAAAAGACAAAAAGAGAAGAATTTTTTTTAGTCGGGTGATTAATTAGCTATTGTCAGTTGATTTTTTTTTCCGAATAAATTGATTTTTTTTTTTAACAACTTTGCATTGTTATTGACGATTATAAAACAATAATTAATGACTTCGCATATAAAAAAATAAAAAAAATAAAAAAAACTAGAAAAGTAGACTTTAAATAAAAATATATATGACGATATTTCTCTTTAGAAAAATAAAATTAGGAATTCTCTCTGAAGTCTGGCTTTAGGCCCCCAATCTTGTTGAGACGGCCTGATATTCTCACTGTATAAATGAGATTCTATCATTTCTTCTTAAAACATTCCAAATATCAAATCTGGAAATAGAAAGATTAGTTAGCAGTTCATTTTTGTTATCCACGACTATTTGAAAATAACTCCAAAACTTTGCGGGGGAGTTTGCTAAAAGGCCACTCTTAACACTTATTTTGACAAAAGGCCATATGTCTCAAAGAATTGGCTAAAGGGCCACTATTTATGACATCATCAAATGAAGTCTCCCATGTTGTCACCCCTATACCCAAAGTTTTAAAAAATACAAAACGTACCTCCAACCACCAACATTTAATTACCCCAACTTAGCAACCCAAATTTTTTTGTTCCCTCTAACAGCAGGGATGCTCCCCATTTCTGCAATTTTTTGATCCCGTTTTTGGCTAAATTTTCGACTTTTCATCTGAAAATTAGTCCCAAACGACGGATTTCTTCCCCACTTCAGTCATTGTAACTTAAATCTCTTATAAATCATTTAAAAGAAGCTAGAATTATTTTCACCATTGTTGTCAAAGCTCAATTATCAGGTGTCAATTCCGTCCGCATCTACTGGCAGTGGAGTTTGTTTTTTGTTCTAATCCTCTTGTGGAGTCAATTCTCCATTAAAAGAGCCGTATCCGTGCTGTTTTTTTTTTTTTTTGTCTGAATCTGATATTGTTCTAAGTCTAGGCATCGACCAATTATAGACCATAGCAATAGTCTATTATATGTTTAGTATGGAGTATATTGGAGAATATGTTGTAGTAGGTGGTGATTACATGGGTGAATGGGTGGAGACCCCAAAATGTTGGATTTGGAATTCTGCGAGCAAGGTGACAGTGCCGATCGCCGTGCGTATATGGTACGTATAACGATTTGGTTGAGAGAGAGAGCGTAAAGGAAAGCGGGGAGTTAGATTGTGACCCCATCGACTTGCACATTAGTTATATGATTAATGCTCTGCCCACTAGGGGAAAAGCTTACCCTTCTTTCATAATGAATGATAGGTATGTGGTGTTGTATACGCTTGATGTTGCTGCTGATGGTTCTAGGCCTTTTTTGAGAATAAATATTGTTGAGAGGTCTCAAGCAGCGTCAACATCAGCAGCACCACCCCCACCCCCACCCCGCGCAGCCACAGTAGCCAGTGGATGCAAATTCAATGCAAAATGAGAGCATGGGTGATCATTCAATGGATACGGATGATCATGATATTGATGTCGAAGATTGTGATGGGCAGTCAAACCAATTTGGAAGGAAGAGAATAAAGCGTATCCCTGGCATCGCAAAATCTTTTAAGCCCAAAGGACGTGTAAAAGGGAGGAGAAACAAGTGCTCAATTTGCAAGGGAAGCGGCCACAAGAGAACAACGTGCCGAAATGGAGAGGGATGAACTTGATATATTTGTCAATGTATTTCATTGTGCTTTTCTTGTACTTAGCAGTTTTTGGTTCTTCAATTAAATATGCTTTTCTTGTAATTTGTAGTTTTTGGTTCTTCAATTAAATATTTCAATGAATGTATTTCATTGTGTTTTTCTTGAATGTCGGTTCAATATTAATCAACTGTATAATTGTATATAATAAACCATGACTGTGTTCTATATATCTACTAGGTATAGTAAATAATAAACTTAATATCTAGTCTATAATAGATGACGTATATGATATATAATCGCCTTTAAAGCCCATCGACTGCTGAACCTCCAAACGCCACCAATTAAAATTCAAAAAGCCTGCGGTTATGTCTAATCAAACCCAATATTAAACGCTACCTCCATGCGCATTGACACGTGTCGCTCACACATTAGCCGTCGACTCACTAAACCGAGGTCATCAGTCTATAAATTTCCTAAGCCTATTTCAAATACACCATCTCATCTCTCTCATCACAAAAAACTCCTAAAAAATTTCTGATCAACAATGGCGAGAAGGATTAGGAATAGAGCAAACCGTCACCCTCAGTTCAGAGCACCACATCCTGAGTTGCTACTTCTCAGGAACAATTTCCAGAGGCTCTTTAGGGGCCTCGGCGAGGATAGGGAGCGGTTGGAAACTGCCATCCATAAAATCGGGCGCATCTTGGGTGTGCTTCTTGAGCTCGAGGGTGTTGACCCCGATGCTCTGTTGACCCTCCCACCATCCCCCTAGAATATTAGTTTTAAAGTATATTTTTATATAAGCTTTCAGTGATGAAAGTGGTAGATGGAAGTTTTTGGACTTTCGTCGCTAAAAGCTTTGGGTGGTGTTTTGGGGTTTTATTTTGTTATGTAAAAATCCACCATATTAATGAAAATAGTTTATGTTATGATCTTTGTGTTCTTACTTTATTTTCTACATACTGTTGATTGAATGTTGTTTGATGAGTCGATTAATAACCAAACAACTACCATATCTATAATAACCACAAGCTAAGTTGATTAATAATCAAACAAATACAATATCTATAATAACCACAAGCTATAGCCTATTATAGACCATCGGTATATTATAGACCAAGTAAATAAAGGGAACTATTTTGGAATGAGAAGCCTGGTGAATGTAAAGCTCATAAAAACAATTATAAAAAAATAAAAAAAAAACCCCAAACTGCGTAAATCTAAGGGACTGTGGACAGGTCTATAATATACCAAAAGTGTATAATAGCCAACGAGTATAGTATATTATAGATTCCGTAGTTTGTCTATACTCTACTGCAGTTGATATATAAACGAGGCCACTATTTGCCTAAAAAGGCTATAATTAAATAAAATAAAATAAATAAAAATACTTGATGCTATTTTAACACTATATTAACACTTGATTATTATTATTAGAGTCCCCATCCATTATACACATGATCCAAAGATCTTTAGAACAAGTAATAATCCTTAATCATCAAATATTTGCCTAAAAAGGCTATAATTAAATAAATAAAAAGACTTAATGCTATTTTAACACTATATTAATACTTTCTTACATCATATTAGAGTCCCCATCCATTATACGCATGATCCAAGGATCTTTAGAACAAGTAATGGTCCTTAATCATCAAATATTTGCTTAAAAGGGGTATAATTAAATAAAATAAAATAAACAGAAAGACTCGATGCTATTTTAACACTACATTAACACTTTATTACATCATATTAGAGTTCCCATCCATTATACAAATGATCCAAAGATCTTTAGAACAAGCAATGGTCCTCCTTGGAACAAGGTTGTGCTTTGAGAACATTAGCTTATTGTCAGAGTTATTGGATAGTAGTGTTATGATTACCATTAGTTGTTCTAAAGCTCTTTGGATCATGTGTATAATGGATGGGGACTCTAATATGATGTAATAGAGTGTTAAAATAGCATCAAGTCTTTTTATTTATTTTATTTAATTTAATTATAGCCTTTTTAGGGAAATATTTGATGATTAAGGACCATTGCTTGTTCTAAAGATCTTTGGATCATGTGTACAATGGATGAGGACTCTAATAATTATAATAATCAAGTGTTAATATAGAGTTAAAATAGCATCAAGTCTTTTTATTTATTTTATTTTATTTAATTATAGCCTTTTTAGGCAAATATTTGATGATTAAGGATCATTACTTGTTCTAAAGATCTTTGGATCATGTGTATAATGGATGAGGACTCTAATATGATGTAATAGAGTGTTAATATAGTGTTAAAATAGCAACAAGTCTTTTTTATTTATTTAATTTAATTTAATTATAGCCTTTTTAGGCAAATATTTGATGAGTAAGGACCATAGCTTGTTCTAAAGATCTTTGAATCATGTGCATAATGGATGGGGACTCTAATATGATGCAATAAAGTGTTAATATAGTGTTAAAATATCATCAAGTCTTTCTATTATTTAATTTAATTTAATTATAGCCTTTTTAGGTAAATATTTGATGATTAAGGACCATTACTTATTCTAAAGCTCTTTGGATCATGTGTATAATAGATGGAGACTCCAATAATAATAATAATCAAGTCTATAATAAACATTCAATACATACTCATAGTCGATAATCATAAACATTAACTCAAGTCTATAATAAACAAAAGCACATTCAAATCCACAGAGCAACAACACAGTTAAATACAAATGTTGCAATGCTCCAACCTTGTCATAAATTACAACTTACAAAAATTTGCCCATCCAAATTCACAAGGCAACAACACAGTTGTCATAAATTGTTTGTTAAAGTAAAAAACAGTTAAAACTAAGCAATAAAATTATTTGTTATCATCCACCACACACAAATTAATTGTTTGTTACAACCCAAATATCAAATTACTCCTTGATGGAGCCATTAATTTCCTCGACAATAGTCGACACAGCTTTGTCAGCGTCAAACTCAACATTAGCTTCATCATTAGTAACTTCTTTTTCATTCCCAGCTTCATCATTGGGGACTTTGTTTTTCTACTTCAACTTCTGCAGCAGGGACTTCGTTTTCCTTCTCTCCTTCAGCAGAGGGACATCTTTTTCATTCGCAACTTCAGTAGCAGACTCCTTCTCAACTTCAGTAGTAGACACAATAGTAAGGAGATCTTGATCAGTTGGCACAGAGAGATCTTGAGCATTTGGCACATCGACATGTCGAGCAATTGGTTGTTCAACATCAATCTCAACCCCACCAGCAGCTTCATTGAGAGTCTCCTTCTTCTTCTTCTTCTTCTTCTCGCCTTCTCGCTCTTTCTAATTCTTTCTCCCTCAACATAAGTGACAAGAACCTTCAAAGACTCCTCAATTCTTTCCACACGCTGCTTCAGTTGCTCATGCTCCACCTACCCACTTGGTGCAGCACGACCCATAGATGTCCCAACATCAACATTATCTTTTATGGCTGAATTACCACCAAGATCTTCCGAATGATTATCCTTGGCCTCTTGAGTATAGTCCTCATCAAAATGCTCCATGGACTCCTTCCCCTTCCTACTAGAAGCCTTCGAGGAATTTTTTGGTGTAATCAAAACAGTCACGCCTTCAAGTTCACGCTCCAACTCATCAATGATTGGGTCATTATTTTCATCATCATATAGCAGCAAATTTTGCATGTAATCCTGCTCTAACTCATGCAGTGTAGGGATGAGATAAGGGTGTACCATCTACAAATAAAGAAAGCATTAACATTAAGCTTATCTTTTTGTTAAAAAATTAATAATAGACTCCAAATTTATACCTCGATAACTCCAGCTCTCTTAAATGGATCTCCTTGCCGAATCGCTCCATTTTAACCGTGTGCCACCTAAGAGTCTTAGGAATAGAGAAAGGAACCTCCTCTGATTTCCCAGCATTCCTTCCAAGTGCAGGAAAAGCTTCATATGCCCAGATCTGTAATCACAGAAATAAAAACTGAGTGAAAAATAAACAAGACATAGTCTATACTCTACTGCACCGGCGGTCTATCATATTTACCATGAATGCCCAGTGGAAGCCACATAGAGCATATGATGCAACCTTTTTCTCTGCGTGCACTTGGTGGTGCTTGGGAATGTCTATCTTGTTCTTTAAGTTGTCCAAAGTGAGTTCAGATGATTCCTTTCCCCAAGGATAGCTACTGAAGAATTCCAAATCGTCTGCCATTTTTATCGTGTTATGATCCATACCCCTCGACACATCTTTGGCAAGCAATATTGTATGCAGAAACCACACTAGACAATATTTGAGCTTTTCCTCTTTGGTCAGCCTAGGCCCTCTGATCACCACCAATAGCTTTTCTGCAGCAATCTTTCTATCGCGACAAACTTTTATGCAGAATGCTGCCCCTTTCTTAAGTGCCCTTTCCTCTCTAGTTTGGCTGGATATGATCCACAGTTTAGACCGATGATCGAAAGCAAACTCATTCAAGCCAAACACACGGGCTTGTCATTCACCAAGAACCACATATGGCGCTTCTTCTTATGAACCACATGACGAAGAACCGTATAGTGCACCAATACTCCATTGAATCTATTGAAGTGTTATGATATTTTTCTTAAATGACCAAAACAGAAATGCCTGAACATTTTCCTAAGTTTATGATCTTTTATCAGTGTTTTAAAATCAGCAAGCAATGTCAACCTACTCCTAATCGAAACTTTTGCTGGAAACGATTCGTAATCATCCAGCCAATTGATCTGACCATACTTGTCGACGTCAATTGTCCTTGCACAATATGGCAACGACAAGGGATCGGCATTTTCATCACCGTCGGACTCCCTCGAAACATAGGGATCATCTCTTTCACCTTCCTCGACACTATACACATCATTATTCTCCTCCGAGTTACGCTTCATTTTTAGGTTCTACAGTTTTTCTTCTTTTACCTTCTCGGCTAACTTCTCTACCTTGCTTTTTTTTCTATCGTCAGATGTGGCCCTAGAGCGGGTTTGAATTATGTGCCCTCCTCTTCCTCTAGTTCTAATCATTTTTTATAATCTATATACAAACAATACAGTGACGTTGATCAGCCACGACAAAAAAACAAGAATAATCGACCAAAAGTCTATTAATAGACCATACTTTACAAAAAGCAAAAACAGAAAAACAAAGATCGAAACAAGCAAAAAAATAGAAATAACACATATTTCTAGCAAAAAACAGGTGAAACTTCCAAAATTTTGAAAAAAAAAATCTCAATTTTATGAACACTAGGGTTCTATCGAGTTGGTAAAATAATAACAACTTTCATGGCAAAATGGAGCTCTAAATGCTTTGGAGGAGCTGCTAAATTAAAGAAAATACTTGGAATGGACGGCAGGAACGTTACCAAGACTGGGGGAGAGGGAGAATTCTGATGGAAACTTCAATTTTTTTAGAGCGGGAGTTGGGAAGAAGTGAGGAGAGAGAAGGGGCTTTTGTATATTTTAATAATAAGTGAAAAGGGACTTAAGTATATAAGTTGTAAACTCCAAAGTTTTTAAAATTATAAATTGACGTCAGGACCACTAACCTTAACCATAAAATGAAAAAATAAAAGGAAAAGAAAATGAGTGGCCCTATTGCATATTAAACTAAGGGAGTGGCTTCAAAGCCAAAAAATTCTCGAACTCTACTTGAAGTTGGACAAGAATTATTTATCTAATTAAATGCAAAAGCAAAACAAGGTTAAAAACTCCTACCAAATTTCTTGAAAGTTTGACAAACCTAAAAACATTGATCGGGTCTAAAAAAAAAAAACTTATACGAAATCTCTCAAAATGCAGAGACCTGACAGATAAAGCCAAAAATTGTTTAGAGAACTTTCACAATTATTGTAAAAGAGAGATCAAATCATCAAATGAATTGTTAAGACGAGGCAAAAAATGCGGTGAACGTGGATCGAACACGTGACCTTCAGATCTTCAGTCTGACGCTCTCCCAACTGAGCTATCCCCGCTTGTTGTTGCTCTGTCTTATTAACTCGTTCTAATAGTATTTGTTGCCGTGTTTTTCACGTTTTCTTCTTATCTTTTAAAGTACGGAAATCATCCATTGTCGGCTGGATCGTGAAGCAGAGAAATGGGGAAGACCTTCAAAGATGAATTTTCATATGGTACTCTGCCCCATCCTTTATCAAAATCCCCTTTTTCTTTACTTATATTATATCAACTGATTTCTTTCCTTTTCCATCACTGCAGATGAAAGAGTCGCAGAATCACAGGATATAATCGCCAAATATCCCGATCGAGTGCCGGTGTGTCTCTGTACTTATTTATTCTGCTTATGTTCTAATTTGAAATTTGTTAGATTATCATTAGGTTTAAGTTAAGCACTATTTAGTTGGATAGATGATCGCTGGGTTTAAAGTTAAAAACTCTATTTAGCTGAAAAGACTTAAACGCGCATGATTTCTTTTCTCAAGTCATCTATGTCCTTTTATAGTTTCATTATACCAAAATTGTATATTGGTATTCTAGTCTCTAGTATCTGAATTCCTGGTTCAATTTACTTTGCTTCTTTGCAACAACTAGCGCCTAATCCTCACTATCTCCAACTTTTAGCCGCTAAAGTTTCCCCAAAGCGTTAAATTTACTCATAATTTGACTTTTGATGTTGATCACATGTAATAATGTTGATATCCATAACTCCTCCTTAAAGGCACGATATGTTCCTTAGTTCCCTGCTATCCTGACAATGTTTTAATATCTCTTGTGATTTCCTTAAAAATTAACCTTTTGAGAATGTTGTTTACAATTGCTATTACGTTTCCTATCCTTCTGTTTTTCAGAAAGAAACATACAAACAACAAATAGTTCCGACTTACCATCATTGGTTATTATTGGATGGTCCTCCATGCATAGTGCATATTTGTTGATGATCATCTCATGCATTTATTTATGTTTTTGCAGGTGGTGGCTGAAAGATATTCCAAAACTGACCTCCCTGAGATGGAAAAGAAGGAGTAAGCAACTATCATCTTGGTGTCGCGTTTCCTGCCAAAAATCTAAAGTGATGTGCTTTCTTATATTACTCATAAATGTGATGTTTCTGAATTCCCTCTTGAAGCTTCTTACCCAAGAAATATCTAATGCTTGTAGACGGCAGATTCAGCAAATGTGAATCTCTCTCTCAGAGTCTCAGTTCCCTAGGTTTGGATGCGCGTAGTATTTCATATAAATATTTAATCTAACTGTAAATTTAGAAGAGGGAAATATCTTTATATAAGGAGAGGGTTTTACAAGAATGCGTAGACTTTTTTTTTATTTGTTTTCTCTTTTGCTTTTCCTTTTTCTGTTTTTTGTTTCCAAATGATTAGATCTCTCTTAAAGAGTAGATCTTCTCACTTTTGTTCTCTACTTTCTTCTTGAGGAAGTATTCTCCTAACTGAGCTTAAGTTTCAATCTGGTTGAACTGCTAGTTGCACGCGTGTGCAGTTGTGATTTCACATAGATTCTAAGGCAAGATCCCTGAATGTCCCACATTTGTTAAAGGAGATTTTTATTGCTTTAATAAAACTATGTTCCTCTAATTGTTCCTAGCTTTTGTGGTAGTCAGTCATTTCTGGATTGAATTCTTTTTTCTGCTTGTTATGAAAATTGGACCGGTTTGGACAGATAGTTAAAATATGCACTAATTCTTTCTTGGTTGTTAAACTAAACTTGGATTTTAAAAAATCTCTTTTGATTGTTCTGTTTTTTATATCAGCCACATTCTTGTTGCGGCTTCCCTTTTTGTCTTGTTTAAAAAATTAAATATGCTGCTCTACGTTAACCAAAAACTTTGGTTCGTCTCTTTTTGAGTATTTATTTCAAGTTCTGGTTAGGTTCACTTCCCTTCAGTATTTTGTTTTTCCTTTTACGACTTCTTGCTTTAGTTCTAAGATATTCTTTTTACTACCTTTTACTTGATAAAAAAAAAATAATCTTTTTAGTACCTTTTTATTCCATCACAAAAATGTTGTCAATTCTTTATTTTGGAAAATTTAAAAATATAGCGAACCTTGTCTTAATTTTTTGGTCAAGTGTTGGTTTTATATCTTGAAATGAGGAACTTTACAACTTGTAGCATTACTACAACAACAAACAACAAATATCGCATCTCAATCCCAAGCAAGCTGGGGTAGTAATATTCATGCAGTTTCCAAAAAAAAAAATCATTTATTTTATGCAGTTTCCAAAATTTTCAAATTTTATTTAGGTGGTAAATTAAGGGATGTTTAATGAAACTCGAAAAATTGGTAAATTTGTTCCTCATGATGAAAACTATGATGATTGAATTGGGATGGGTATCTTACATCTTTTAGCATTCGATGAAGCTTATTTTAACCAGATTACTACCTAGCATTGACTGAAGACTCGTGCAATTAATCGTTCATCCTTCTTTGACTCATCCAATCTTTTAACAATTTTTCTTCTATTTCTTCTTTCCTTTGGGTTGACTAGTAGCAAGCTAGCACTAAGATAGCGCTGGACAGTAGAAATTGGGTGTATTTCCGGTTATGAAATCTATTATTGGATCGAACTAATGAAATCTATCATAGTATCTTCTTCATTAACATTTTGTTGATTACACGTGAAAGCTAGCAAGCTAAGAAATCTATCTTTCATAATGCAAACAGATGTTGCTTTTCCGCTGAAGCATGATGGTTCCTTTCCCTCATGCTACCTACAAATACGTGGTCGAATGGTTCTCCAAATTTTCTGTATATCCTTTTTCATCTTACAATCGTCCAGCACCAAAGGAGTTTCTTTGCCAGTCTGTGATGTTACCATTTTCGCCCAAAAATGTGGCGACAAAATTCAACAGTTGTCACAATCCAGTAATGCAGAAAGAGTAAAACAACAACAACAACATACCCAGTGTAATTCCACAAGTGGGGTCTAGGGAGAGTAGGATGTACGCAAACCTTACCCCTACCTTTGTGGGGTAGAGAGGCTGTTTCCGATAGACCCTCGGCTCAATAGAAGTGTAATAAAAGCAGAGTAGAAAGGAAATAGACGACGGCAAAAAGTAAGATAAACAAAGCACATGAAGTAACAGATAGTAGCAAAAGAAGAATAAGATACAATGCGAATATTAGATAATATTACTAAATAAGGAGAATAGAAGACTAGCCCCCTGTCTTTCCCACATAAAGGTGCTACAACACTCGGGTACCTACTAACCTTCTACCCAAATCCTCGACCTCCAAACCTTCCTATCTAATGCAGAAAGAGTGGTTATCATTTATGATGTCCTTCATACGTGCATCATCTACTGCAAATCTGCATTCTTCATTGTATGTATTCTTGAATAAGACATGCTTCAATAACTATAGCCCAACTGTAGAATGCAACCTTGTAGAGAAATCCAGTTTCTGGGAGTAGGAATCTGAATAAAAAGTGGACATTCCTTACCCTGTTGGTACCTCTAATAAAATTTCCTTACTTTATAGGGAGCTCTGGTTTCCCAACTAATTTTCATTGGCTATTGTGAGGTATTGCCACTTGGAACAGATACGTTCGATAGCGAGACTTCATAGTAAATATACCATTTCCTTGAAATGTCGATATCAAAGAATCTGGAGCCTCTGACAGTGTCTAGACATCTTCCACGTTTCAGAAATTGGGTCATCCTCTCACTCTCCCAATTGTAGCAGCTCTTCTGAAGCTTGCTTCCCACCCATTCTGTAATGGGTCGTCCTTCCACAATCCTAATCATAGCAGCGCAGCAATTTCTGGAGCTTACTTCTCACACATTCTTTCATCTGCATTGAGTTATGTTAACAACTATGTGTAACACAGCGAACAAGTCTGGGAGCTTCTCTTCTAGTGGAGAATCCACTATCCAGGCATCCTGCCAAAAAATATTCTTCTACCATCCCCTACTTTAAATAATATTTTAGGGCTTCACATTTATTCATTTTTCAATAAAAGCTTTTGCCTTGTATTCACTGCCTCTCTGTAGGTCCTGTTTTGGAATTTGATTTTAGTTTCTTGGAGGGGTTGTAGTTTGATTCAATGTTGTACTTGTACATATGAACAAACAGAGATTGGAAAACCCACTGGTCCCTCCCATTGTGAGGGGTTGTAGTTTGATTCTATGTTGTACTTGTACATTTGAATAACAGGTGCTTCTGTACCAGATCATGCAGTCCTAATACGGTCCTCGTATAATAGTCCTATAGTTTTCCTCTTATTTTCTTTTCTTTCTCGGCCACAGATACCTGGTACCCCGTGATATGTCTGTTGGGCAATTTATCCACATTCTGAGTGGCAGGCTCCATCTGGCTCCTGGGAAAGCTCTGTTCGTGTTTGTGAATAACACCTTGCCTCAAACAAGTAATCCATAGTTTGTTCAATTGATGCACCTGTTATTACACTATGACAAGTATTATTTGCTCCATCACTGATCTTATATGGATTTTCTTTTGCTGCAGCAAGCTTGATCGAGACCGTGTATGATTCTTCCAAGGATAAAGATGGGTTCCTCTACATGTGCTACAGCAGTGAGAAAACCTTTGGTTACTCTTAGAAAGTGTACATTGTGGACTGAAATATGTATATGGTATCTGTATTGCTTGTCTGGCATGCATGGTTGTTCATCCTGTAAATTATTGATCCTGGATATGTCTATACTGTTAACTGAATATATTAAGGGAATTCAAATGTCAATTTATTGGATCCCAGACTTAACGTTGTTAACTTAAGATTGATGCGTTACTGGTTATAGAAAAATGACGATCTAGTAAGCCGCCCTTGAAAAGGATGCAAAGGTTGTAGTAAGTTGAAGGGGGTTAGGCTTATTCCCTTGAACGGTTCAACTTCCCTAGCTCTCAATTTACATTCTTTTGCAAATGAAGCAAAGAAAAATAGAGCTCGGAGTTGGAGATAATACATCCTGATCTGTTGAATTGAAAAGCAAATAACTACAATAACGTACCCAATTTAATCTCACAAGTGAAAAACAAAATAATCTATTGAAAGCAACATAACCAGGTAAAAATAAAACAGTAGAGTCAGGAGTAGGGCGTTGAAAGCAAATGCCAGAACAACTTGGTCTCTCTGAGAGTACAACGTGGTCCGGTCTTCTTTCACGAACTGGCCATTATAATTGTTTAACCAACACAACCTACAATTCCATCTTCCAAGTATTAATTCAGGTTATTAGGACGTATCCAAACTGAGGGATCTTCAATATTGTTGGTGAGGCAACAAAAGCAGCAGGGATCCAATGGAGAAGATTACCAAGTACGTAGTTTGATTTACTGACAGTGTACATAGAGAAGATTACCAAGTACGTAGTTTGATATACAGCGTACGTAAGGTTGATGATTGCGAGTCCATCGACATGTTGGGTCATATATGGTTAAGGCATGTTATTTCTTCGTTTCATTAGTTTGACAGAGGAAATTGAGGTAGTAGAATTCAACAACTATGAACTGGACTCTCACATTTAGCCTTGTTTGTTTGTACTAAGGCAGGTTTCCAACGTACAGACTTCGATCCTCAACCTCAACAACAAAGGACTTACATAAAAAAATCTTTTGCCTAAACTGGGACCAAATATCAAAACAATGTGACCCTCCAAGACACCTTTACTTAAAAGAGAAGATAATATTCCGAATAAATTATCGAAATGTGAATTAGAGCTACAGGTCTCAGAAAACTAAGTATCTGAGGATACAAATATGGTGTACAGCAGCACTTTAACACTCAACTTTTCTGCCTAGCAACCAACAAACGGTTTTCTGGAGAGATATTTGACGGGACATACTTGAGAAGCTCACACTCAAGTCCATGTTCCTTGAGCCACATGAACCTCCCAACATCTATTATATCTTTGCACATCAATCCTACAACGGCTCTATCCACAGCCTTCATATTCTTCACCAGGTCTTTGACTTCATATGTATTTAGATCCGATTCTCCATGCTTGTTTTTCCTGTGAACCATAACAGACAATCATTTCAGGAGCAAGAAAAGAGAAAATGTGGCATTTCGAACAGGAGTACGCCATGCTAATGTGCCTTGGATGACCCACATCTCAAGGCCAGGAGCTGATGAACACATTGAACTAGTGAAGAACCTATTTTTTCAATGTGCTCATCGGCGCCTAACCCTGAGATAAAAAGATTATACTTCCTAATAATAAAGATAGAAAGATCATACCTGATCTGTAGATCAAAAGACCAATCAGTGCCACAAAGATCTGAACCATGTTCTGCATCAACGGCCCAGCTGGTAAACCATGTCATGGCATTGAAATCATCTTTACCGATTCCCAAATCCAACATATATCGCTTATCTGAGTTATGCATCATTCATGAATTTCAGCAAGTGTAGTAATGATAATGAAAGAGCATTTTTTGAACAGAAACTTAAATATTGGCAAAAACTGATATGTGCAATAGCAAGTAGCAATGAGAGGAGAGTAGCAGAAGGTGGAATACTTATGTAATGCTTCAACTGACAAAGATGATGGCAGCAAGTAGCTATAGCTAGGCCAATTAGGTAGCAAGTTGATTCAGAAGGAGCATTATTATGTTGATCGCATTGTTTGCTGATGCAACATCTTAAAGTCATATCTGCATCAAATTGCTTACTGTATTAGCTTGTAAAGTAATAGTGGCCTGAAGAAGAACTGAATGCGCTGGTAAACACACTATGTTCTTCTTCGGCAAGCAGAAAGAAAAGAAGTACCTGTAGCAGGCCCATAAAGATGTTTGCCAACTGCTAGATAAGGAACTCCTTGTAAACTCTCAACAGCATTCAATTTTAGGTCCTCAACTGCAAATGGTTGAAACAGCTAATTCTAAGTAACAAAGTAGAGAAACCATGAAATGTTGTGTAGAAAGACGACACCTTTTGCTCAAACAATGGTCAAGCATTTTCCACTGAATGCGTTAACACAACAAATTTAGAAAAACATAAAAGACCTTATAGTTTTTCCTTACTCGATCACTTTTTCAGTCTCTCTCCATTTTAACTCTAGTTACTAGCAATATTCCACGAGGTTTGCAGTTTATTTCACAGGAAACACTTATTACCAGTGTTATTAGGCTTAATGGTCCTCTTTATTGCTCATTATTATTACACAATTAATACTAGATGTATAAAGTTATATATTGGGCATCATACATGGAATATGCTTTTGCTCCTAGTATAAATAGAGATTATCATTCCCATTGTAGACACATGAAATTCAAGAGGAATACACTCCACTTAATACACAATTGCTTCTTAAGTTCTTTATTATTTTACTAAGTGTTTAGTCACAAGCTTGGCCGGAGGAACTTGCAAGAATACACTCATTTTTTATTCTTAACTTTAGTTTTGCTTTATTTCGTTCATATTCGACTTACTTGCACATTGTATTGATTTACTGATCATTTTGATCCACGTGTCCTTGACCACGAACACAAATTCAACTTAACCGTTTTCCCGATAAACAATATATATTTCTAATAAACTAAAGTAATATTTAGTAGGTTAAATGCTTATGCAGCTAACAATTTGTACCGTGTACCAAAAAAAAAAGCTAACCATTTGTACCTTTTCTCTCTAGTATGTCTTATGACCTTCCCTAAAATTTCTAACCTTTTCGTGCAACTAATAAAAGAAGAATATCCTTATACGGAGATTTTATGCAACACGTAAATAGTGATGATATTACTTCTTCTATATATTTTTTTTTTCAACTACAATTATTCATCCTCTTCAATGCTCTTTACCTCTTTTGCACCACTTCTAAATCTATATAAGAAACCTTCCCGTAATATGAAGGCATCAGCCTAGGTATATGCAATTCAAGAATACTCTAATCCTTTTGTTCCTTTTTTTTTTAGGAGGATGAAAGTTTCAACGGGAATGGAGGTGTATCAACGGAAAACCATAGTGCATGAACTTTTAGCCGAAGCAAATTTTTCATTAGCTTAAGTTCACCTCAAATCAGCATGTTCAAGAAGTGCAACCTAAAACATAGTAAGCTATAAAATTTCCTCATTACCTTTGTCTGTCTCAATACCTTTTTTGGGTAAGGTTTCAAATTTCTAATAATTTATTAAAAGTAAGTTGTAATGTGCAGGGTAAGACATTGTTATCATGGATGTTTTATCTTTTTTCTATTCAACTTTTGAAGTACAAGACAACATTAGTTGTTTAAGTGAAGAACAACGGTGTAATCCCACAAGTAGGCAGGGAGGTAAGATGTACGTCTTACCTCAACCTTTATGGGGTAGAGAGGTTGTTTTCGATAGACCCTCGGCTCAAAAGAAACAAAGTCAATGCAGGATTGCAAGAGAAATAAGATAGCAATATATTAAGATACCAAACAAATGGAGCAACTGTAACGATTGAGCTAAACCTAGCCCAATAAAACAGTAAAATCAAAGGGAAATTAGATAATTAAAATTGCATTGCAAAATACTCAACAACTTCTTCGTACATCCTGCTGGCATATAAAGAAAACGACCCTAACAAGGACATAACAGAACCTCTAATCACGTGACACGTGGACTCCTATATAATTATTGAGGCCCATAGAAATATACCTACATGGACCATACTATTACTTATTTAAGGAATTGGGCTTTGCATAGCAAAAACCCAATTCGACACAACCCATTAATCATAAATTAGGCCCAAAAGTGACCCGACTCTTACACTCCACCACCCTTAAAGAACCTTGATAAAAAATGAAAAAATCAAGTTTCAAAATTTGGGAATTGTGATCGGAGAAAACTCGGGTCTTCCCAAGTTGCTTCCTCCGGTGAAAGATTTGCCCACTGCACCAACCATTGCTCAGCATCACGGTTACGCTTTCGTATCACCCTTTTGTCGATCACTGCCATGGGCTCTGTCAATATCCGCCCATCATTTGCACAGTATGGCGGGTCTTGTGACACTAAGATTTGGTCCCCAACCTTCTTCTTGAGTTGGGAAACGTGGAAAATGGGGTGAATTTTGGATCCCACTGGTAATTTTAGTTCGTATGCCACTGGTCCCAATTTCCGCACAACTTCATAGGGACCAAAGAACACAACTTCAAATTCCGGAAGATTACTTAACGGTGTGTAAGGTTGTAATTTGAGAAATACCCAGTCACCAATCTCAAACACTCTTTCACTTCTTTTGTTGTCGGCATAATGTTTCATCCTACTTTGGGCTTTGATTAGGTTGTCCTTCAACACTCGATCCATCAATTGACGTTTAGTAACACCGGTCGAATCAAGCTCGTCCGTGCCACCAAATCAAATGGTTGTGGCCGGGTCATAACCATAAAAAAAGGGGACATGCCCAAGGAACTGTGAAAATTGGAGTTGTACCAGAACTCCGCCTGAGATAACCACTTGCTCCAATCCGATGGTTTGTGTCCGGTCATACAACGGAGGTAAGTTTCTAAGCAACGATTTAATCTTTCTGATTGGCCGTCGGTTTGGGGGTGGTAGGAAGAACTAGGCTTGAGAGTCACTTTTAATCCTTTAAATAACTCTTTCCAAAAGTTGCTAACAAAAATGGGATCACGGTCAGAAACGATGGAACTGGGTAGGCCATGTAATTTGCATATGTGATCAGAAGATCGGATTTGAGGAATTTGTGTAGGGGTGGGTTAAAGCAAAAAAGTGGGAGAATTTAGTGAATCTATCTATGACTACCAAGATTGAGTCTTTACCGTTGGATTTGGGCAGGCCACTGATGAAGTCCATGGCTACATGCTCCCAGGCCCTTTTTGGAATTGGCAAAACGTAGTACAGATAAGATACATTCTCATCCCTGCGTTGCGTATTTCACATTCTCTGATCTGTTGCTTTACATCTTGTAATAAGCTAGGCCAGTAGAATATGTTTTTAATTCTGTGTTGAGTAGCTAGTATCCCTGAATGACCTCCCCATGGAGTCGAATGCAACTCCGAAATCAATTTCTGTCGAATCTGTCCACTACTACCGACCCACACTAGTCCTTGATGACGAAGGACCCCTTGTTGTAATCTTACCCCTGGGACTGAGTTTGGATCAATGACTAACTGAGCAATGAGGTCTTGGGCTTGTTGGTCCCCATCATAGCTAGCAATTATTTCTAGGACCCAATTGGGCTGCACAGCCGTGACACTATTGCAATCAGCATCATCAAATTTCCGTGACAAGGCATCAGCCATGACATTTTTGACACCCTTACAGAATTGAATTTCGTAACTAAGGCCCAATAGCTTTGTTACCCCTTTATGTTGTAATGACGTTGTAATTCGTTGATCTTTTAGAAACTTGAGGCTAAAATGGTCGGTCTTAATTACAAAATGATTAGGTTGCAAGTAATGGCGCCACTTCTCCACTGCATAAAGTAATGCAATCAACTCTTTTTCATATGTTGAAAGCCCCAAATGTTTTGGGCTTAGTGACTGGCTAATGAAAGCAATGGGCCGACCCCCTTGGGTTAAGACTGCCCCAATGCCCCTCCCACTTGCATCGACTTCAACCACAAATGGTAATGTAAAATTAGGCAATGCTAATACCGGATCTTGAACCATGGCTTGTTTGAGCTCCTCAAATGCCATAGAAGCCTCATCATTCCAACTGAACGCCCCTTTTTTTAACAAGTTGGTTAAAGGTTTACTAATTGAAGCGAACCCTTTAATGAACCTTCGGTAGTAACCCGTCAAACCTAAGAACCCTCGTAGCTCTTTGATGGTTCTAGGAGTAGCCCAACTTAACATAGCTTCCACTTTTGCATTATCCGTGCTCACACCATGGCTTGAAATGATATGACCCAAGTATTCAATTTGTGGCTGAGCAAAACTGCACTTTGATTTCTTTGCAAACAGCTGGTGGGCTTTTAGGAGATTAAACACTACTTGCAAGTGTTTCATATGGTCATGTAAAGTAGTTCTATAAATCAAAATGTCATCAAAAAAGACTAATACGAATTTTCTGAGGAATGGGCCGAATATTTGGTGCATCAAAGCCTGAAATGTGGCAGGGGCGTTTGTTAGCCCAAACGGCATCACCCTAAATTCCCATAGCCCATGGTGGGTACGGAAAGCTATCTTGTGCTCATCTCCCTCCTTCATTCGAATTTGATGGTAACCCGAACGTAGGTCCAATTTCGAGAAATAATTGGCCCCAAACAGCTCGTCCAAGAGGTCCTCAACCACGGGTATTGGGTATTTGTTCTTCACCGTGATCTCATTAAGCTTCCGATAGTCCACGCACATTCTCCACGTGGAGTCCTTCTTCTTAACTAACAAGACTGGAGAGGCGTAGGGGGATACACTCGTGGTCACCATTTTTGTTTTAAGCATTTCTGCCACAATGGACTCAATGGTATTTTTTTGTTCAAATGAGTACCTATAAGGCCTTAAGTTAACGGGCTTGGCCCCAGGTAACAGATCAATTGCATGGTCATTGGGTCGGGCTGGTGGCAGTCCCTTGGGCTCTTTGAATATGCCACTGAATTGGTCCAATATGCCCAGCACCTCTTTAGGCACTATTTCAGGCTTATCCTCCTTAATAAGCAATAGTAGATGGGCCACGTAATTGCATTGGCCTGTGAATAACAACCTGTTAATCTTCCTTGCATCCATATCATTAATTGGGCCCTTCTCCTCGTGGCCCAACAGATGCACCACACTAGAATCCTTAATGAATGTAATGCTTAAGGGTTTCGTGTGAAATACAATTGGAGCAACGGTATCGATCCAGTCCATCCCCAAAACTATATCACAACCCCTCACTTTTAGCAACTTAAGGTCAAATTCAAAATCCAATTCTTGCATTTTCCATTTGAATTTTTTGCTGACTCTCTCAGTCCACACGTACTGCCCATTTGCAACTTTAACCCGCATGGGCCTTGGCAACCTCTCGTTTGGGCTTGATGTTATCTTTACCAATTGTGGGTCCACAAAACTATGTGTTGACCCACTATCTACCAATACCATGAATTTGTTCTTTCTAATCCAGCCCAATATTCTAACAGGAGAGTGAGCCTTTGTGTGGCCCAAAATTGCATTAACGGACACTTCACAATGTGCTTGCTCTTCTCCTTTTTCTTCCTCATTTTCCTCGGGTAACACCTCCTCTGCATCACAGAAGACCTCCCCTTCCATGGCATTTATTGACTTGGTTTTGCATTGGTGACCGGGGTGGTATTTTTCAAGGCATTTGTAGCAAAGGTTTTTGGCTTTCATTTCCTCAATGGACATTTTCTTACTGGCTGGGTTACGTACATTAACTATGTTTGGGCTTTTTGCTGGGCTGGTGTAGGTATTGGGCTTTTGGGGGTTGTTGTTTTGGAATCTATGGGTCCATTGTGAAGTCATTTGCTGGTACATGGCCTTGAATGCTTGCTCATGCATTTTTGCACAACTGTAAGCTTCTATTAAGGAACTTGGGTTTGCAAATTCAACTAGTGGTAGTATGTCGAGTTTAAGGCCACCAATGAAACATTCTATAAAATAATTTTCTGTCAACGAGGGGTTATTTAAGGAAATTAAGCATCTCAATTCCTCAAATTGCCTTTGGTAACTCTCCACATCCGTTGTTTGAGATATCCTATTAAAATTTGACGTAACACCAACAGGCCTGTAATTCCCAAATCGTTGACAAACGTCCACACAAAAGCTGGCCCAAGCCACACGTCCCCCTCTATCCAACACATAGCTATCAAACCAATTATCCACGTAATCCTTTAATTGCCACATAAATCATTTTCATTTCTTCTGGAATTTGGTATAATTCGAAAAACTTATTACAATGACGTATCCAGTTACGGGGGTTTTCATTGCTAAATTTAGGAAATTCTAACTTAGCCATGGAAGCTTCCACTGGTTTAAATGCGACCCATACCATTCCAGTCCTGTTGTCGTAGTACGGTTATGAGGCTGTTGGGTAAAAGACCCAAAGGGGACTATTGGAGTGTGGGAGTAAGGGTGAGTTTGGGGTTGAGAAAAAGGATTGGGTTGAAATCTTGGGCCCATAGATGTAAAATAGGTAGAAGAGTTTGAAGAAGGGTAATATGGGTTTTGCATGGAGGGCATATTTGGTAGTCCTTGTGAGTGATAAGGCGTGGTAATAGGGGGAGTGAAAGCTACAGCAGAAGGGTTTAGTGGTAATGTTGCGGTTTGGTTTTGGTTAGAAGGAAAAATGGTGCTCAAAGGATATGAAAAAGGGGTGGAAAGAGGAGCTGGTCCTCGTGATATCGGGGGATTGGTCGAGTGGGGAGTGGAGCTATTTAATCGGTAGTTACCTGCTACAGAGGACTGACCCAAATCGATTTGAACACCCCCAGATCCAGCCGGTGCCGGAGAGTTCGTCGGGGTTGAGAGGCCATGGCTTCCAGCCGCTTTAAGTTGCCACACCATCTCTTCTATTCTTTTTGAAGAATCCACGAATTCCTTCATTTGTGTTTCAAACCCCACTTGCCTTGCATCCATTTGATCAAATTTTTGTGTTGTTGATTCTACAAAAGTTTGAAGCAGTGATTCAAGCTTCTTTAAACCGTCATCTGCCGGAGCAGCCCGTTGTTTATCAACCATTGTTGCCAGGAACAAGGCTCTGGATACCAAATGTAACGATTGAACTAAACCTAGCCCAATAAAATAGTAAAATCAAAGGGAAATTAGATAATTAAAATTGCATTGCAAAATACTCAACAACTTCTTCATACATCCTGCTGGCATATAAAGAAAACGACCCTAACAAGGACATAACAGAACCTCTAATCACGTGACACGTGGACTCCTATATAATTATTGAGGCCCATAGAAATATACCTACATGGACCATACTATCAGACTATTTTAAGGGAATTGGGCTTTGCATAGCAAACCCAATTCGTGACAGACAAAACAGAACCCATTAATCATAAATTAGGCCCAAAAGTGACCCGACTCTTATAGCAACACATAATAATAAATGCATAAGGTGAAAGATCTACACGATACCAAAATAATACTACTAAGGCAAAGGCAAGGAGAAAAGGAAATGGAAAAGCTAGCCCCCCACCTCTCTCTCTCACACATCGCTACAAAACTCAACTACCTACTATCCTAATCCTCGACCTCCAAATCTTCCTATCTAAGGTCATGTCCTCAGTCAGCTGAAGTTGTGCCATATCCTGTCTAATCATCTCCCCCCCAATTCTTTTTCAGCCTACCTCTACCTCTCCTAACTCCTGCGACCACCAATCTCTCATACCTCCTAATTGGCGCATCCTCACACGTCCTCCTCACATGTCCGAACCACCTCAATCTCGCTTTTCTCATCTTGTCCGCCACGGAGGCCACTCTGACCTTGTCCCGTATATCTTCATTCCTAATAATATCTTTCCTAGTATGACCACACATCCATCTAAGCATTCGCATTTCCGATACCTTCATCTTCTGAACATGGACGCTCTTGACCGGCGGGAAGATTCTCGCCCCCATACAACAATGCTGGTCTTACCACCACTTTGTAGAACTTACCTTTTAGCCTCGACCTACTATCCTAATCCTCGACACTTTCTTATCGCAAACTCAACTTTCTTTATCATAAGCCTTCTCCAGGTCAATGAACACCATGTGTAAGTCTCTCTTTTTGTACCTATACTGCACCACCAATCTCCTGACATGATGAATAGCTTCTGTAGTCAAGCGCCCTGACATGAATCCAAACTGGTTTTCGGATACCAACACATCCCTCCCCATCCTCGTCTCGATCACCGCTCTCACACTTTCATAGTGTGGCTTAGTAACTTGATACCCCTATAATTATTGCAACTTTGAATATCACCCTTGTTCTTGTACAACGGGACCATTTTACTCCACCTCCAATCCTCTGGAATCTTAGCCATCCTAAAATGACATCAAACAACAAAGTCAGCCACGCCATACCTACCTCCCCTGCGCTCTTCCAAAAGTTTACCGGGATCTCATCTGGCCCGGTCGCTCTTCCCTTTCTCATCTTACGGATAGCCTCCTTAACCTCTGCCGCCTTTATGCGCCTACAGTACCAAAAATCTCTACGACTCTCGGAATGCTCTAACTCCCCCAACACGATATCCCTGTCCCCTTCTTCGTTCAAGAGCTTATGGAAGTACGTTTGCCATCTCCGTCTAATGTGTGCGTCTTCTACCAACACTTCGCCATTTAAGTGAAGAACCATCTCATCAAAATACTTGCTAACTAAAATTTTGGTTATTAAATCTTTTCTTAGCACGTCCACTTATTTCACACTATTGTCAATCAATTATTTTACAACATTTTAGGACTTTAAAATCAACTAAAATTTTGGTTATTAAATTTGTCCTTATTTAAACTATGTAGGAGATTCTAATATTTAAGAATTTGAAATCGATTAGGATTTTTCCTTATATAAATTATTTCCTTTTTATGTTATGTAATATAAATATAAAACCTTCCATATTAGTTCTCCTAATCTCCTACATATCCAATAAAGAAAATATTAATGAATAAATGTTTACCTTGAAAAAAGGACTAGAATTGAAACACACGTTTTTTTTGTTTCAACATTGATATTTATCAAAAGTTTTATTTTTTCTGAATTATTGAAATATTTGTTATTAGTATGAGTAATATTCATCTAATTTCGTTTGACAATAGGAAAAAGAGAGTACGAGAAGGTGTATTAAATGCAAGGGTATCTAATTTATATTGTGAAATATTTTAAAATAAAATAACGTAAATATCAATTCTTAAAAGTATTATAATTAACCTAAAAAATAAAAACAAAGGTTTAAATATAAAATGAAAACTCATTTCTTGATGTTTAAAAATAAAAATGATTTTCTCAGGTAGGTATCATTACATGTTGAAAACAAAAAGAAGGAAAAATCTATACCCTTATTACACGTAATTCAACAACTGAGTCGATGTAAAAACATTATTTTGTCATTTAAGTGAATGTTGCATCTATTTTAATGTCTATTTCTATTTTACATAATTTGCTCTTTTCGTATAGAATTTTTAGTTTATTGAAACGTACAACGCAAGTACGCCGAAACTAGTCTAATTAAAAGCAAAAGCAAAACAAGATTAAAAGTTCCTACCACAATTTCCTGAAAGTTTGACAAACCTAAAAACACTGTTCAGGTCTAAAAAATAATCTTATACGAAATCTATCAAAATGCAGAGATTTGAGAGATAAAGCCAAAAATGTTATATATACATCATATTATGGATGTCCATTCAAATACACATTTTCCTGGATAAGCTTGCAATTGGATAAACTTGCAATTAAGCAGGCAGCTTGCAAGTAGTCATTAAAGCGAGGTGCAAGCCTCTCGAAAACCTCCTGCGTAGCTTCCTCCGGCTTGCAATCAAGCCATGCACTTGCCGAGTAGAAAGCAGGTAGATTGCAAGTAGCTCAAGCAGGCAGCTTGTCAGCAGCTTCCTAAAAAGCCTCGCAGCTGCTTCTTTTCTTCTATAAATAGGAAGTCAATTCAGTTCATTTGTATATCAATTGAAAGAGCAATAAAATCTCTCTTTCTCCTCCAATCTTTTTGGCTATATTTTTTGTTATCGTGTACTTTCAATATTATTATAATACGTTATCAGCACAAGATTCTAACTAATTGAGCTTATCTTTTACGGCACTGATCCTCTTCGAATAGAGTGATTCTTTGAAGCCACAGTACTGCAGGATAATATAGATGATGCCGACACGCAAAAGGTCCGAAAGGAAAGCAAGCCTTTGCATCTTTGAAGAAATAAGAGGCTTAGCATATGTCAATTCTAAGTACTACGATTACTCAATGGACAAAAACAGTATGCACGAGGTATGGTATGCACTATTTAATTAGAGAAGAATAAGGGAAATAATTTATGATCATTTCCTGTAACCAGAATTATCTCATCTTATGTGATAAGCATTTTTTTTAATGTTCTAAAGACGAGAGATCCTCTGGCAGAGGATTTGGCTAAGATCTTAAATTCGCTATTTTATATAGCTAATAATCTTGTATCATGGATTTTCTCCTATTAATATACTACTCCAGAGAGGAGTTAAGGTAAGTGATGACTTGAGCACTTATTTTTAAAAGGTTACAAACCTACGGAGAAGGCATTAATTGCTCCTGAAGAGCAATATGTAATAAGGCATCAAAAATATAGTTTATGCGATTTTGATTACTGTCTATTAATATGTGGAATTTATTCTACTGTAATTTTATGAATTGGATATTTCACTGTGCTTCATATTAGCTCCTAAAGCATTCATTGCTATGAAATCAGGTATATTCTGAAAGATATGTTAGAGAAAAATTACTACATTATATGCATGCCTCGATTTGCTCATAAAGTAGTAAATGTGAATTTGTTGCCCTGGATATATATATTGGGCAAAAGCTCGTCTTGAGGGCTTGATGCTGAAATTTATCTTGATATAATGGGTCTGGCAGACACCATCAAAGATAAAAATCAGGCATCAAATCAAGACCATGCCAAAGCAATGATATTCCTCCGCCCCTTGATGAGGGCTTGAAATTGGAATATCTCACTGTTAAAGATCCTCTTATGTTGTGGAATAATTTGAAAGATAGATATGACTACCTGAAGATGGTCATTCTTCGACAAACACGTTTTGATTGGATCTGAGGGAACCTATTTGGTTCAGAACCATTTATGCCTCAAAGTTGTTCCTGAAGAACAATGTTGTTAAGAGGGATTATGATGTTAATTTCATATCCCTTAATGGTTAAATGAGAGTTTGCAAGAAATATGGTCACCACAAGTGACAATATTTCCTATGCCTTGATGTGGCGATATGCCAATAATTACCTGGAGTGGTAATATCTACACGAGGCTTGTTGTGATTACAACTGATGATGTGTTAGATGAAAATTCTCTACATCATATGTATGCCTCGATTTGCTCCACAGTAGTAATAACTTAAAAGAGGTTCTAAGCTATCACAATTTGATATGCTTAAGGCACGTTCAGATGATTCTGTTCCATTCCTGAAGAATGATAACTTTTGATAAAAGCTATAAATATAGATCCATTTCCTTAAGTGAATGTGATAAGATTTAGTAAACTTATCAATACAGACGTGTACTTGGTTGTGAAGATATCACGACCCACCTCCCGAAGAGGTAGAATATTTGAGAAGAAAATATTCTGAATATTTTATGCTTTACTCCTAAAGTAGTAAGGTTGTGAAATTTACTCCTGAAGTAGTAAATACTGTGTATTTTACTCCAGAAGTAGTAAAACGCAGCAACTTACTCTCGAAGTAGTAAGACTCTGAATTCTACTTTGAAGCGGTAGAACTCTTGAAATCTACTCCTGAAGTAATAGATATCTGAAATTGAAGTCTCTCGAAGAGGTTATATATGATAATACCTTTTTCCCTCGATCATAATTGTTACGATTGGAAAATAAATTGCAGTAAACCTGAAGTTTACTAGCGAGAAAAATGGTTATCATATTGAGACTACAAATGATTGGAAGATTGAATATCTCAAAGTTATTATGGGTAGGAAATACGTGTGTGAAACGTTACCCGAGCATGATGGGATCTCATGCAACAGTAAACTAGGAGTTTACTAAAACAAATAGCACTCGTTATGGTAAACTTGAAGTTTACTAGTACAGATAATTTTATCAGTTGACATAACAATTTTGGACGTCCTGCTTTAAATCTTATGTGCTAATTGAGTATTCAAAATATATTGAAGAACTAGAAGATTCTTCAAGAACTTATTTGTGTTGCTTGTTCTCATGATAAGTTGATTACATCAGCTAATGTTGGGACTGAATCCCCTAAATTCTGAAAAACATAAAAGGTGAATATAGGCTCCTTCACCTACGATGTGATGTCTTAAAAAGATGCATCTATGAAACGGTCACATGTGCGTTTATTGTCAACTAGCAGTTTGACATTTACGAAGTTGCTTGCTCAAAATAATTGAGTTGGAAGCACAATTTTCAGAATATCTAATCAAGACAATTCATCTTGATAATGCTGGTTTATATCTAAGCTGGTTTGGTATTGGATGCTTCCATAATATAGATAAACCACTGCTTATGAGAACAGAGCTTCAGATGTTGGTATGAGATATAATATATTGCATACAACGGAACTTGCATGCTTCAGACCAATAAATTATGATAAATTCTCCCATCATAATTGGTTCAGGGTCAGGAACTAGAAACTTCCATCTTATAGCTTTTGATGTGTAGTATATGATTAATTGATATACTATGATGCACACAGATGGATTTCCCAAAGAAAATGGGGATATGTGTTAGTTTTTCTAACATAAGGGGGAGAGAATATGCAGCTAAGAAATATGTTGTGAATTATCATCAGTATGATCCTCAGATAATTCAAGTCAAATGCTGGAAGCATTTGCTGACCCAACTATTTCATATTTCATCTGCAAAATGCTCCTAATGTCCCTGAAGGACCGAGTCTACAGCATGCATGGAGCATGGTAGAACAATCGGTTCAGCAAATGATCAAAATAAGGAAGCAATGTGCTCTTGAAGATCCTACGACATAACACTTCATGAAACCTTATGAGAAGTTGAGGTACCTGAAAATACTGAAGTGATGAGATCTCAGTAAGTTATGTCGAATTGCTAACCGATACAAAATGATATCTCGTCGACGATATCTTTGAATTTAGGGGTGACAATTGGGCGGATTGGGTCAAATTTGGGCGGGTCAAACAGGTCAAAGCAACATACGGGTCAAGACCCAACCCGCCCAAAATTTGTTTGGGTCAAAATGAGTTGGGTCAAAATGGATCAAATAAAGGGTTATAACCTAACCCGCCCAACTTGACCCCATTTTGCCTCCTTTGTTTCTTTCTCTTCAAATTTGAATTCATATCCTATCAACATAACAATATATCAACTTATATGTGTACGTGATGTCGTGATCGGTTTAAGATCTAGTACGTAATTCATCATATGGTTATCAGAAGAACCTTTGCAAATTAAGGTTGGTTGTCAACATAACTCACAGAATACCTCAACAAAATTCAACTCATTTCATACATTTTCAGTACATTAAAAATCAAAGGTTTTTCCTCCAAAACTTAAAATAGAATTACATAATTGCTAATTCTTCAATCTCTTTTCCTTCAGGATAAAACTTAAAATAAAATTACATAATTACTAATTCTTCAATGTCTTGAAAATTTCTTTAGTTCAAGTGCCTCTTTCCATGTCTCCTGCAACACTTTCTCAGTTCTTCTAGATTTGCAAATCGACAAACAATTCTCAGCTGAAACTTTAGCAAAACTCGACAATACGAATCTGCAGAAAATAAACAAGAATATTTAAATAAAAATGCCTCAACAGTAAGAAGAAAATGAATCATAGAATTCTCTCTTAAGTTTCCTCTATATCCATGGATTACACTCTTTACAGTAACTAATGTAAAGATGAAAATGTGATTCTCACTCTTTCTATGGATAATCCAGAAAACAGTGCAGAACAGTACACAAGAAGATGGCAAGCAACAGTGTCTCTGTTTTGGTTTACCTATGCCATAATAGTTATCAGCACCAAGCGACAATCTTCTCCACATCAATTTCAATATCATCTTCGTCAGAATCATGAGCCACTAAAAATAGATAAAAAAGAATTGATAACTATAGAGAAAGAGTAAGAAAAAAAATTGACATAAAACAGATCAATAATAATAAATTTTACCTCCTTGTCCGTAGAGCCAATCCTGAGCACATAACTTAGCTTCCGCATTTTTACGGTAAGATTGAACTTTCATATTTCCTAATTACTCGTCCTCCAATACTGAACGTTGATTCAGACGCAACAGTACTAATAGGTATACTTAAAACATCTCGTGCATCATTGATAGCTCAGGGTATCTAATCATGTTATCTTTCCAAAATTTAAGTACATCCAGATTTTCATTTCCCTTTCGGACAAGTACAGGCTCTTCCAATTGTGTTTTTTCCGAATTAGATTTTGACTGACTCTCAAACAAGTCATACACATCCATTACATCTCTTACTTCACTATCACATCCATCAACAGTACTTTCCACCAATGCGCTATTAGCTGCTGGAGATTTCACATACTCCTTAAATAATCGATGCAAATTATCTTCAACAACCTTCACTTTTTCGTTACAAGACAAAAATCAAGCTTTAAAAAGCAGAATTTCACAAACTTTAACTTGTATCGAGGATCAAGAACGACTGCCAAAGATAAAATTGGAGTATACTCTTCCCAATACTTTGAAAATTTCTTTTCCATTTCCTCCGCCATTTCCCTGATATCAGAGTGTTGACTATTTTTCTCTTCTAGTATCAACAAATTCATTCCCACACGTTTTGAAAAAATAAATTGGCCGTCGGATATTGGCTTCCGGAGAACAAAGTAGTGATTTCATCAAAAGGTTTTAGGAATTTGGCAATTGTTCCTGCCTTATACCAATCCATTTATGAAGGACAGCATTGAAAATTCACATCAAGTAATTTAAAGTCAAAAAAGCCCCGACGATAAGAAATCGCACTCGCAATCATAAGAAACGTATAGCTCCATCTTATAGGCACATCTTGACGCACTTTCCAGGTCAACTTCAATCCAAGATTCTTGATACAATCCACAAACTTTATTATCCTCGACTTAGAACCTTTCACATATTTAATACTTTCTCTTATGTTAAAGATGGAAGCCTCTATTGACTTTATACCTGCTTTCACAATCAGATTTAAGATACGATTTGCACAACGAATATGGAGAAAGTCCCGTCACATACCAAAGAATCCATCAAGTTTGAGTGCTCTTTCAAACTATCCACAATTTTCTCATTGTAACTTGCATTATCTAAGGTTATCGAAAATATTTTCTTCTCGATTCCCCATTCCTTCAAAAATTTAATCAATATTGGCCCCAAAACATGACCAGTATGCGGAGGAGGCACATGACGGAATATCAGAATCCTCTTCTGTAAAATCCAATTCAAGTCAACATAATGAGCCGTCAAACAAAAGTAATCATTTAAGGTAATTAATGTCCACAAATCAGTACTCAAGCACACTCTACTAGGAATTTTTGCAATTTCATTATGAACTATTTTTTTTGCTTCTGATATAATTTTAAAACATCAACCTTTGAAGTATTTCTTGAAATAGTCTTGACAGTAGGATTCAAGAAACTAAGTATCTCTCTTATCCCTTCATATTCCACAAATGCAAAAGGTAAATTATGCCTTACTATAGCTTTGGCCATCAATTCACAGAACATTTCATTATTCACAACTGGATAACGACCCGATTCTGACACATGGCTATGGCGTTTAGCTCTATGACGCTTTAAATTTGAAGTTCCAGCCGTAGAATCGGCTAAATATGCCTGACCACATTCTTTAAATTTTTCCCTAAACCTACTATCCCGATTAGTGTCAAGTGGTAACTTCCAAAAGTGATCCCATACCTTAGAAGTCTTCCTACATACACTTGTGGAGCTGACTTCAATCGACCCCTTCGACTTCATCTATATGTTTCATCAATTCCGAGGGATTGCTGATATACAAGACAATCAAAACAATTATGAGCAAAGGACAATTCCAAGAAAATAAAAAGAGAAATAGCAATTCATAATCAGAACCGAAAATCAAAAAACTAAAAATATATATAATCATTAAAAACGGGAAAAGGAAAGGGTCACTGACTCACTGCTACAAAGAACATACTGGAAGCAAATAAAAGAAAAGAAAAACTCAAAGTATATTCAAAATGAAAATCAAAAAAGCAGTTTAAAAATAAGAGATAAAGTTTGAATTTTCGCATTATTTTAGCAAGAAACAAAAACCCATATCAGAAAAAGCATTCATATACATGATTATTAAGTTGAATGAAAATAGAATATAACTGCTATACCTATACAGAAGTAGGTTCCAAGCAGCAATCAATGGGACAATTGCACTATGGGACAACTTAGAAGTCAACAATAGTTGAAAACAGGGGAATCTAAGGTGTGATAGAAAAAGTGATTTAACCTAGTTGAAATCGTTGGATGTAAAATTGATAAAAAAAAAAAAGTGAAGAGGTGAAGAGAGAGTTAAATGATTTAACCTAGTTGAAATAAGTTTAACCCATTGGGCTGAATTGGATGTCAACTCGCTGGGTTACACTTATTAAGCCCATTTTTGACCCACTATCCAGCGGGTCTTTTTGGGTTTAACCCAATATAACCCATATTCTATTTTATTATTAACCCAGCCCATTCAAATCTAAGTGGGTTGGGCGGGTTGGGCTGGTTGGGCCCACTTTTGCCAGCCCTATCTTTGATACAATATGGCACGCAATATTGTATAAGATTGTGAGGATCCGAGTTCTACGTCTCTTAAAGCATGCTGACGCCGAAATAATTACCAGGTGGTATGATACATCTTGGTAAGTGTAAACTTTATTGGACCTGTAGTCTAGATATTACAAGTTCTTAGGGAACTTGTTCATAATCCTTATATGGATTATATCAGATAAGGTGAATGTGATTTAATCACCTTAGTGAATATTCATTAATGAAGGGAACAAAGATAATCATGTTTACCCTTGTCTCTTTATGATAATCAGAACCTTTCATATTGTTGTGCAAGTTGATGACTTGACTATTATTGGAGCTCTTGAAGAGTTTCAAAAAGTAGTAGATTATCTGCTAAAAGAAGTTGAAATGAGAAAATTATATTTGTCCTGAAGTACCATATATTTGTGCAATTGATGCATTTAAATATCTTACTATGACTATGGACATGATGTAGTTTCACTCCTACGTGGAGATATTGAAGCTAGATCAATTGCATATTGCAAATGAAAGCCCTGACATGAATGTGTTTATCCTAACAAATATTGTCAAGTGCTTTGAATATGCAGGGGATTTATCAGATCGACATAAGAGTTCGATCCAGATATGTTATCGATTTCCAGGAAGGATTGCTGTCATACCATGTTGTTTTATATGACAGTCAAATCATAGAAAGATAACAGATGTTTATAAAGCAAGTCAGGAATGTACTTGGCGTGACTGCAACAATACTATATGGCGAGATGTAACTCTATCTAAGGAATGGAGAAACAGATCATCAACCGGTTCGTCAAATGATCATTTGGCAAATCTGATCACAAATGCTCTACCAACCTCAAGATATGATAAGTTGGTATGCAAGATCGGAGTACATCATCTTCAAGAATTATGTGATGCTTTAATCAGGGGGAGCAAAATATGCGTTGTACTCTTTTTCCTTTAACTAAGGTTTTGTCCAATTTGGGTTTTCTTGGGAAGGTTTTTAATGAGGTAGCTAGCAATGCGTATTACTAGATACGTGTACTCTTTTTCCTTTACTAGGATTTTTTCCCACAGGATTTTTCTTAGTAAGATTTTAACGAGGCACACTACCTACTAATGAAAATCCAAGGGGGAGTGTTATAAATACTTAGTATTATGGATGTCCATTCAAATACACATTTTCCTGGATAAACTTGCAATTAAGCAGGCAGCTTGCAAAGCTCATGAAGGCAGGTTTCAAGCAGCTCCCTGAAAAGCCTTGTAGCAGCTTCCTCAGGCTTGCAATCAAGCAAACAGCTTGCGAGCGGCTCAAGCAGGTAGATTGCAAGTAGCTCAGCGAAGCTGACTTGTCGGCGACTTCCGAAAAGCCTCACAAACTTGCTTCTTTTCTTCTATAAGTAGAAAGTCAATTCAGTTCATTTGTATATCAATTGAAACAGCAATAAAATCTCTCTTTCTCCCCCAATCTTTTTGGCTATATTTCTTGTTATTGTGTACTTTTAATATTATTTTATAACAAAAAATAGTTTAAAAGAATTTCACCATTATTGTAAAAGAGAGATGAAATGAAATTATTAAGGCAAGGTAAAAAATGTTGTGAACGTGGATCGAACACGTGACCTTCAGTCTGACGCTCTCCCAACTGAGCTATCCCCGCTTGTTCTTCATATGCCTTATTATTAACTTAATATCATACTTTTGTTAAGTTAATAGCCGTGTTTTTGAGAAAATACATCGACCCCCCTCAACTTGACGTTTTTTTTCAAAAAGACACCTAAACTTTGTGGGGGTCCTATTATCCCCCTAAACAACTCCAAACTCATATTAATATGCCCTTTTTAACTCAATCTCAGCTTGAAGCAAAAAAGTAGCTTTCACACACCAATTATTGACTGCCGCATGCCAAAGTGCCAAAAAATATAAAAGAAAAGAAGAAAATGACCATTTCTTATTAATTATTAAAAAAATAAAAAAAAAAAAAAAGAAACCCCCATCCCCCCCCCTCCCCCACCTCCTTCTCCCTTTCCCTTAACCGTCTCCCAAATAATATATGGAAAAGGACACACAGTGGCCTTTCGACCCAAAGTAATCCCACGTTTGGGCCTAATGCCGCGAACTGGCCTTTCGGCCCAAAGTGATCCCACGCGCTAGCCAACCCAGAAGCCCAAACACATTTTTTTGAAAAAGATCCGACTTTTTGTGGCGACTTTGCCACTAAAGACTTGCTACAGAAAAATCAGACTTTTTAGTGGCAACTAAAGATCAAAAAGTCACTACTAAAGGTCGAAATTCATATTGAGCCTTCGAAAAATATTTCAAAACATGTATAATATGTGATGCTTATATAGTGATTGAGCTTTCAAGAAATATTCCAAAATATGTATAATATGTGTATACTTATACAGTGATTGAGCTTTCAAGAAATATTCCAAAACATGTATAATATGTGTATATTTATACGTTGATTGAGCCTTCAAGAAATATCCCAAAACATGTATAATATGTGTATAATTTGTAAGTATACGTTGATTATACATTTATTATACACATATTATACATGTTTTATGATATAATCAATGTTGTATAGAATATGTATCACTACTGTATATGTATGATACATTTTTTATACGTATGATACACTTTCTATACAAGAATGATACAATTTATATACATATGCTGGAATTATATATACACTTTCTATACAAAAATGATACAGTTTATATACACTTTCTATACAAGAATGATAAATTTTATATACTGTATATATGTGATACATTGTCTAGATGTATGATACATTTTCTATACAAGAATGATACAATTTATACATAAATTATACAACAACGATACATTTTCTACACTTATGTATGGAATTTGTCTAATATGTGAATCATTAGTGTATGATCAATGCATAATGTACATAGTAATGTATAATATATGTATGATTAGTGAGTATAAGTTGATGATACATTTATTAGACACAAATTACACAACAATGATACAAACCTATGATACATTTTCTATACATATACGGTAGGGATACATATTCTATACAACAATGATACATTTTTTATACGTATGATACATTTTCGATACATTTTCTATACATATTTGATCTTTAGTGGTAACTAAAGTTGCCACAATAAGTCCTTTTTTTGCAACAAACTTTTAGTGGCGACTAAAGTCGCCACAAAAGGTCTTTTTTTTTTTGTCGTAAATGGACTGGGCGGGCTACAAATTGGGTTTGGGGAAACTTGGGCCATCAGGTAGGATTAGTTTCACCCGGTTGGCCATTTCCGTCCTTTTCCCAATAAAAAATGGCTTCTTCAGTCCCTCTCCACATACAGATTTTATACCAACACACACCTATACATACATGACACACTCACACACAGAACGGGAGGACCATTTTTCTTTTCCATTCTTTTGCTCCGTTTTTTTTTTTTAAAATCTGCATTGCATCACCGGAAAAAGAGATCGCCGGAGTTGTGCTCATCGGAAAATTTCTCAGGCCCGCTCTCTTCAAACTCTTCTACACTCTCAACCATAGTCATTGTCTTCATCACACCCATTTCTTCCCCTACTAATTTACTCCATCAAAATTGACTATTAAAGAGAGAGAAAAATAGAGAAGAAGGCATTAAGAAAGTTGGTGTCAATGGAGGATAATAGAGAAGAAGACCGAGTTAAAAAAAAATTAAAAAAAGGAAAATAAAAGAATCAGACGTAGGAAAGAAGAAACAAAGACAAAAGGAAAAAAGAAAAAAAAGGAAAAAAAGTTTTTAAAAAGTTAAAAAATCAATTTAATAAAAAAAGTCGTGCAAAAAAATCTTTTAATTTAGCTCTCACTCTCTTAAAGAGAGTTTATATCACTCTCTCTACCACGTGGGCAAAAGGGTGATATTAATTCCATTTAAAATGGGTTCAGGGGGGTGTTAGGACCCGCAAAGTTTAGGTATCTTTTTTAAAAGGCCAAATACATAAGCAGCCCTTTAAACTTGTTATGAATTTTCATTTTGGTACATCAACTAGAGCTTGTTCCTTTAGACACCTAAAGTAAGCATAAAGTGTGTCTATTGAGCAATTCCTCATAATCACATTAAGGTGCGTGTGATACACACACTGCTGATTTGGAAAAGTAACAAATGAAATTAAAACACATGGCCTTTAAATCCTACATATTTAAAATAAAAAAGAATTAAGAATCCCTCAAAAAAAAAAAAATCTATTTTTACTTCACACCCACCCCTGTAATATCATTTTCCCACTGCCCTTATTACATCGTTTTCCCTCCCCCACCCCCCACGTCCGCTAGCCATTTTTGGTAGACTCTATTCATTCTATTTGTGATGCTACTAATTAAACTGTTATTACAAATCAACCATTCCATTGGAGCAAGATGTGCGGAAGGACTTTAAAGTATACTTATATAATCACCTAATTCTAGCTAGTAAACAATGGTGGAACCTAAGAAAGAATGTGCGTTTATCTCTTAAAAAAATATATGACGACCTTACAAAATCAATCTTAATTAACTTTTCATTTCATTATAATGAACTTTTGGATGAAGAAAAAACTAACCCCTTCCTTCATTGGGAGCACTAAATTATTTGCAAAATAATCTGAGTAATGATATATTTTTCAATACCAAAAAAGACTCGTTCCTCAGGGAATACCAGATCTACTCCAAATATGTAATGACCCTTTCAGTCGTTATGAGAAATGTTGGATCACCCCACCAAATAGAACCTTTTCAAGGGTAGAACGAGCTAATAGAAACTTAGTTGTATAAGTCTAAGGTCCGAGAAATTGACTTGCTTGTGTTTGTGGCTAATTTTGTTGTGTCCATCAGGGGGTAACGTAGGGATTAGGATTCTGTTGGGAATTTCGAGGCCATAAGTGAATTCGTATGACGTTTTTATGTATATGTGCATGTTCTGCTTGTGTTTGTGAGGCCTCAGATGAAATGTTGGGTGATAGAGTGGAAAACTGGGCAAAAGTCGAGCTCACTGCCTAAATGGAACCGTTGTGGCGGAGCTTGTACCGCTACAGCGGCACCGCTATAGCGGTGAGCCCCTCGCTGCCAGCGGTCGGCCATTGTTCATGTGTACCTGTGGCGGGCCATGTCTCATTATGGCGATGTCGCTATAGCGGAACATAGGTCGCTATAGCGGAATATGGGCCGCCATAGTGGTGGTCGGATTTCTCTTGGTCTGCTATAGCGGCCACTTGGCCGCTATAGAGAGACCGCTGCAGCGGTCGACGGGGGGCAGAATACCGTATTTTAAATACTTAGTCCCACATTCTTTATTCATAAAACTCCAACACAGTTCCCCACAAGCACCTAGGGTGAAATTCCAAGGTAGGGCAAGAATACTCTTGAGAGGTAAGTCTCATTCATCCCTTTCAATCATTCCGTGTCATCTTCATGAGTATCATCTGTTGACACCCAATTTTGTCCCGCCTCTCCTCCGAAATACCTATTTTTAGCAAATTTAAAAAAAAAAAAAAAAAAAAAAAAATTTATATTTTACTATAATTATTAACCTCTTATAAATACCGGCGTTTCATTATTCTATTACGATTTTTACTAGCTATTATTATTATTATTATTATTCACAATTTTTATCATTTCTATTTTACCAGCTTATGCACACGCATCGCATTTATCTTCACGTAAT
>NC_081348.1:9915460-9925465 GCF_029784015.1 Lycium ferocissimum
TCTTCCATAATGCAAACAGATGTAGCTTTTCCGCTGAAGCATGATGGTTCCTTTCCCTCATGCCAACCAACAAATATGTGGTCGAATGTTACTCCAAATTTTCCATGTATCCTTTTTCATCTTACAATCCTCCAGCACCGAAAAAGTTTCTGTTACAGTCTCTGATATTACCATTTTCACCCAAATATGCAGGGTTCAGGAGGCTGATCCGGTGACATCCAGATTCAAGTCTTTTGTTGTTGCTCAATCAATTTCCAGCTTCTACTGTGGATTGTCTGCCTTTTTCTTTGTGCATTTTGATTCTGTTATTCGTCTTTTCCGATGAAACATTTATTTGCGCAAATATACAAGAGAAAAACATAAAACTTCCAATAATATTACTAATATCATAAATATCCATCATTCATTTACAATTGTCCTCGACAAGGTTTCATCTTCTGAAAATGATCAATCATGACATCATTACTTACATTTGTAAATACATCACGCTCTATGTAACAAACTAAGCAATCATTCAAATATTGATCACCAATGCTATTCCGCACTTCATTTTGGATCCGCTTCATGGATGAGAATGCTCTCTCCACAGTTGCGGTAGCAACAGGTAAGATCAGAGTTAATTTCACAAGTAAATCAACAAGTGAATAAGTATCCACACGATTTGCCTCAACCAATGCTTTTGCCAAATCACGAATTCCTTGCAAGTTGGAGGAACTCTAGATACTGTCACGAATTTCGCACCATTTTCACCCAAATATGCAGGGGTGGAGCCACGTTAGCTCCAAGGGGGGTTCCTCGGCGAAAAATTACAGTGTATTTTCAAAGTTAAAATTATTTTATTATATATATATAGTAAATGTTGAACCCCCTGAATTCTTCGTGTATTTTACCTTTTAGAATTTTTGAACCCCTAGATGAAAATCCTGACTCCGCCACTGCAAATATGTAGCGTCAAAATTCAACAGTTGTCACAAGTCACAACCAAGTAGTGCGGAAAGAGTGATTATCATTTTCAATCTCCTTCCTACATGCGTCATCTACTGCAAATCCGCATTGCCTTCTTTGCATGTATTCTTGAGTAATATAACCCAACTGAAGGGTGCAACCTTATAGGGAACTAGTAGGAATCTAAAACTCTCTTGTAGATATTCTATACCCTCTTGGTACTTCTAATAAAATTTTGTGACTTTATAGGAAGCTAGTTTCCCAACTAATTTTCATTGGCTATTGTGAGGTATTGCCACTTGACAGATAGGTTTGATAGCATACTCTCTCAGTCCCTATTTATGTGAAGGTATTTGACCGGACACGAAATTTAAGAGAAAAAAAAGGACTTTTGAAACTTGTAGTTTGAAATAATCTCATCTCATTAAGGGTAAAATGGGAAGTTTAAAATTGAATTGTTACTAAATATAGAAAGATGTCAATTCTTTTTGTAACTGACTAAAAAGGATAGAGTATCACATAGACGGAGAGAGTAGTAAATATACCACTTCCTTGGAATGTCGATATCAAAGATTCTGGAGCCTCTGACAGTATCTAGAGTTCCTCCACATCTTTCAAAAACTGAGTCATCCTCTCACTCTCCCAATCATAACAGCGCATTCTGAAGCTTTCTTCCCACCCATTCTGTAATGGGTCATCCTTTCAGAGCCCAATCATAACAGCACCTTTTGAAGCTTGCTTCACACACATTGTGCCATCTACGTTGAGCTTTGGTAACAAATATGTGTAACACACTTGACAAGTGTAGGAACTTCTCTTCTAGTGGAGAATGTATTATCCAGGCATCCTGCATAAAAATGATTCTTCTACCATCCCCTACTTCAAATAGTATTTTAGGGCTTCACATTTATTCGTTGTGCAATTGAAAGCTTTTACCTTGTATTCACTGCTTCTCCGTAGGTCCTGTTTTGGAATTTGATTCCAGTTACTTGGAGGTTGTAGTTTGATTCAATGTTGTAATATGAACAAACAGAGATTGGAAAACCCACTGGTTTCTCTCACTTACCCTCAACCCCCCCCCCCCCCACCCCCCGGGGCCACACACACAAAACAAAAGCAAAAAAAAAAAAGCTCCTGTACGATCATGTAGTCCTATTATAGTCCTCGTATTAATATTTCCATATGTTCCTCTTTCATGTTCTTTTTAATTCTTATCTTTCTTGGAAACAGATACCTGGTACCCCGTGATATGTCCGTTGGCCAACTTATCCACATTCTGAGTGGCAGGCTCCATCTGGCTCCTGGGAAAGCTCTCTTCGTGTTTGTGAATAACTCCTTGCCTCAAACAAGTAAAACCCCTAGTTCGTCATTTGATGCACCTGTTATACACCATTACAAGGCATATTTGCTCCATTACTGATCTCGTATGGATTTTCTTTTGCTGCAGCAAGCTTGATTGAGACCGTGTATGATTCTTCCAAGGATAAAGATGGGTTCCTCTACATGTGCTACAGCAGTCAGAAAACCTTTGGTCCCTCTTAGAAAGTTGACATTGTGAACTGAAATATGTATCTGGTTTCTGTTTTGCATGTCTGGCATGCACGGTTGTTCATCCCGTAAATTCTTGCACTGGGATATGTCTATATTGTCAACTGAATACATGATGGAAATTCAAATGTTAAATCTATCGGGTTTCAGACTTGACGTTCTGATTGTTGAGTGATAGGTTATAGTAAAATGGCGATCTTAGTAAACCTCCTTTGAGAAGAAATAAAGAATACAAAGGTTTTAGTAAGTTAGGGGTTAGGATAGCCTTTGAACAGTTGAATTTCCCTAGCTCTCAAGTTCCATTCTTCGCAAACGAATAAAAGAAAAACAGAGCTCGTAATTGGAGATAAATCATATTAATCCATTGAATTGAAAAGCAAAACAACTATCTCCAAGTAAAAACAAAACAGCAGAGATTTGAGCAGGCGTTAGAAACCAATTCGGGCCATGTTTATATACCAATTGGTGAGGCAAAAGCAGCTGGAGATTTGATGGAGAAGATTGCCAAGTACGTAGTTTTATATGTTGACAGAGTAAAAGAGGTTGGTGATTACTGTGAAGACATAATATTTCTTCTTACTTTAGTTTGACAAAGGCAATTGAGGTAGTAGAATTCAACAATTATGAATTTACTCTACTTTAGTTTGATAAAGAGGTAGTAGAATTCAACAATTATGAATTGGACACTCACATTTAGCCTTGTCTGTTAGCACTAGGGCACGATTTCAGGAGTACAGGCTTCGGTCCTCCATCTAAACAACAAAAGAATTGCATGTTTTTTCTTTTGCCTAAACTGGGACAAAATATCAAAACAATATGAGCCTCTAAGACACATCTACTGAAAGGAGCTAATATCCAGAACACATAATCAAATTGTGGATTAGAGTTACAGGACTGAGAAACCTAGGTATCTGAGGGTATGGTCTGCAGCAGCGCGTTAACACTCAACTTTTCTGCTTAGCAACCAACAGACGGTTTTCTGGAGAGATATTTGACGGGACATACTTGACAAGCTCACATTCAAGTCCATGTTCCTTGAGCCACATAAACCTCCCAACATCTATTATATCCTTGCACATCAATCCTACAACGGCTCTATCCACAGCCTTCATATTCTTCACCATGTCTTTGACTTCATCATATGTATTTAGACCTGATTCTACATGCTCGTTTTCCCTGTGAACCATACAGACAGACATTTTAGGATCACGAAGGCATTTCGAACGTGAGGAGTAAGCCGTGCTAATGTGGCCTTGGAAGATCCACATCTCAAGGTCCAGCGCCAACGAGCACATTGAACTAGTGAAGAAAGACCATACCTCTGAATACTCATTGGCGCCTGACCCTGAGATAGAAAGACCATACCTCTTAATACTAAAGATAGAAAGATCATACCTGATCTGTAGATCAAAAGACCAATCAGTGCCACCAAGATTTGAACCATGATCAGCATCAACGGCCCAGCTGGTAAACCATGTTATGGCATTGAAATCATCCTTACCGATTCCCAAATCCAACATGTATCGCTTATCTGAGGTAGGCATCATTCATGAATTTCAGCAAGTCCAAAGTAATGCTAATGAAAGGACATTTTTTGAACAGAAACTAAAACAGGGTCAAAAACTGATATGTGCAATAGCAAGTAGCATGAGAGGAGAGCAGCAGAAGGTGGATTACTTATGTAATGCTTCCACTGACAAAGATGATGGCAGCAAGTAGCTATAGCTAGGCCAATCAGGTGGCAACTCAATTCAGAAGGAGCATCATTATGTTGATCGCATTGTTTGCTGATGCAACATCTTAAAGTCATATCTGCATCAAATTGCTTACTGTATTAGCTTGTAAAGTAATACTATCTATGTTCTTATTCTAAAAGCAGAAAGAAAAGAAGTACCTGTAGCAGGTCCACAAAGATGTTTGCCAGTTGCTAGATACGGAACTCCTTGTAAACTCTCAACAGCATTCAATTTTAGGTCCTCAACTGCAAATGGTTAAAACAGCTAATTCTAAGTAATAAAGCACAGAAATCATGAAATGTTGTGCAGAAAGACTACTCCTTTTGCTCTAACAATAGTCAAGCGTTTTCCATAGAATTGCATCACACAACAAAAACATAAGACACCTTCTAGTTTTTCCTTACTCGATCACTTTTTCAGTCTCTCCTCGTTTCAACTCTAGTTACTAGCAATATTCCGAGAGCTTTGCAGTCTATTTCACAGGAAACACTTATTATCATGTCGTTCTGTCTAAAAACACTCGGAAGCATATAAATAGTGACATGAAGCACTTGGAAAAAAGTCTTTCTAGCTGTGATTTCAGAAAATGATGTTTGTGATGTTATTGTGCCCGTGTTTGATAACACTTATATACTCCTTGCTATTTTTATGTTTGGTCTGATTAAAGAATAATGGATTTGCTTAGGACTATAAGTTTAATAACTGCTAGAATGGGCAATCCAAAAAACTGGAAACTAGGAAGGCTTGCTTTCGCATCAAGCCCTTCAACAGTCTTCCTACTTTTTAATACTTCTCCATCCCAGAAGGGAAAAAAAAAAAAAAAAGGATCAAGGGTTCTGCCATCTCAAATTAGGTATCTGATTTGATTAGACACAAATATTAAGAAATCGAAACTTTATCCTATACAAAAGAAATGCATCCAATGTCAACCTTTTCCAATTCTTGATCCAGGTGTAAATTCCCATGGCTAAATTAATGCATCAATCCTAGATTTGCAGACTATGTTGAAGTGTATATTCCAACTAGAAGATACAGAACAGTTAAAAATGCCAAAAATCCACAATCACCTGAAATATTTCAGCAATTTTATTGTCAAAAACACCTCTAGCATTAAATTTTTCTCATCCCCATAACAGCATCACCAATATGTTATTTCCATTTTTGTGCGAGGCTATTCAACTATTTTCAAGATTCTGTATAGATGTGACTTTTTATCTGAAGTCTGCATGGAATACTAATTATTTTCCTTAAACTTGTTAATAGCCGTTTGACGACAATGCGCAGTGACATCAGCTAATTTGGTTATCATAAAATAAAATAAAACATCAGGTAACTTGGTCATAAACTTCTCCACATCATCATCTAATGAGTCGAGCAGCATGATTAGTTTAAGTCTCCTTACATCAGTGTATGCTGATTGCTATTTGCTAGTGCTTAACAATGATGATGTTGATTTCGTCATCTTTAAATTACCTAATTCTTGTTTTCATGTGGCAAACTGATGCTGTAAACATGCTTCGTTGATCGAAAAGTATTTCAATTTCTTGTCAGCTCCGTGGCTTTCATTTTAGGACTCCAAAATCTATCACTATTGTGGAGCCAATACATTGCCATTGCATAGACATATAGGAATGATCCCGTGAAGGTTGCAAGATGAGTAAATGGGTGACAGACAAGTATACTAAATTCCAACTGGGTGATAAGTGGTTCATGGTCTACCCATTTATCTCCCTATATCTGTTGACCTTTATGCACCCTCCAGCATGTCGCAGGAAATTACTTAATTCATTCGAGTAGCGCAAGAGTTATTCAGTTGGCTATCATATGAAACTGCAATAAAAGTCAAGCTGCAATTTAAATGAACCAGTCATACTACATAGGCATCACAACTAAAATTGCAGGGGATTAAATACACGAACAATTTGAAGAAGATACAACACAGCTACTGCAATAGAAGCTGCAATTTAATGAACCAGTCATACAAGATAGGCATCACAACTTGATGACAGCTCTTTCCTCAAAACACCTCAGTATTGCAAGCAAATCATACACAAGTACAAGAATGACCTTATATACCAAAACTGAACACCCAAATTCACATCTTTTTTCCTGTGAAAATCATCCAGCATAATGCAGCACAACAATCATTTATAGACTAAAATCTACTATACTAAATCAAAAGGCTAACAATAGATGCTCATTGCAAAAGAAGAGAGAACTAAAAACTTGTGTCGACTTGACATATAATCATTGCAAAAGTGGTAACGTGAAAAGGAACTCATGTCAACTTATATAGCATCGCCAGTAAATCTTAAGAAAACTAACAAAAGATCAAAATGGATAAAGACGAGCAGAAATTGTTCATATCAAAGAATAGGTCAATCTTTTGATTAGTTAAAGTGAAAGGTTAATAAAGCCTTACTGTCTATTCTCAACCGCTCTAGCGTAACACTCTCTTTCTGTCGTAGACTCCGATCAGCCTATACAAAATACATGAATCATAAACACCTGAGTATCTGATAGATATAATATTCTAATGACAAAACAAAGTGGAAAAAACCAAAAGAGACAAATAAAAGCCGGAAAAGGCCTGATCTTGATACTTCTCTAGTGTTTTGGAATTTAGCCTAACCTTGAGCTTGTATGATTTTCGTTCAACCAATAAAATCTTCTTAATTCTGTAACAATCCGCCAGAACTTGCGTCAAGTACCCTCTTCCTGCTCCAAATTCAACAACTGCAGGAACATCATCATCATCATCCCCACAACTTTTCAGAACACCTAATTCTTCTAGATTCCCCAGAATTGAGGCTTGCTGCATTACATGTTTTTCTTGAAATGGTAAACCCCTGAAAAAAAAGAAAAACAAAATGGGATTTGAAAATGAGATAAGAGTGGAATTAGGGGAACATAAAATGCACATAACACATACGAAAAAGTACGATAGTAGAACACCGGTCGACTTGTCGATTAGTCCAAATGTCACAAGCTTGTGGAATCTTGAAAGAATCACGAATGTCATTGCATATTGAAGCATGAACAGACTTGATTTTATTGATCAATTGGGAGAATTGAAAAAGGGTCATTGCATGAACAGCATTTCTCTTCATCTCTGAACTAAAGCTCGGTTCCCCTTCTTCTTCTTTTCCAGCATTAATGCCCTCTTGGTAATAAGGCTGAAGTGATAAAGATTGAGCTTGTTTGAAAAATGGACACCTCTTAAGGTGACTTTGGAGATTCTCTTCCAGCACAGAGCTATAATAAAATAGCAAATAACAAAATTAAATTAAAAAAACACGAGCATGAAGCAAACACTCCCTCTGTCCCAGTTTCTGCAGCACCTTTTGAATTTCGAGATTCAAACAAGTCTTTTTTTTGTCCGTAGCTTTTTCATATATCTTTTAAATATTTTGAATTGTCAATGTAACTTATAGTACTTTTTACTTAGTTTTAGGTTTTTACTTAGTTTTAGGATATGTAAAATTTATTTCAAAAGACTTGAAGATTCTATGCCTGAACTCACAGTCAAAATTAAACTTAAACTACTTGACTCTCGAAATCCGAACTGTGCCACATAAATTGAGACAGAAAGAGGAACAAAAAATTAAATTAACAAACATGAGCATCATGTGTACAAGGAGGATGAGGGGAATTACTGAGAAGGGTGGATAGGGCAAGGAATCCATTGTCCATCAGATCTTTGAGTATGGTTTCCACAGAACCTGAAGCATTGAAATCAAAATATAGTTTTCATTGAAATGATGAAAGTAGAAACTTTTAGGGCATTAAGCAAAGGGACTTACTGTGAATCACCGAGAGGGATGTTTGCGCAAAATCTCTTCTTTTTGGGAAGCCAGAAGTTGCAGCGCGCACCCATTTTCTTCTCCTGCCCGGCTTAAACCCTGCAGCTGCCACACGAGCCTTCTTGTAGATTTACCGGAATCTATATCTATATTAGTATTATATATAAGAGGGAATGTGAGGACCTTTTTAGTCCTCACAATAATTTCCCAAATTTTTTAAAAAAAATTCATTAATTACTCTTATATCTTAATTTTATTTATTTAAGTTAATTTTTTTTTACTTTTTTGTTTTTAAAGTCTACTTTTCAAAAGCTATCGGCCTGACTTTTGTAGTCCTTACAATAATTTTCAAATTTTTTTTAAAACTTTTTAATTAATTACTTTTGTCTAATCTTATTTATTTATATCAATTTTTTTTTTTTTGTTTTTAAAAATACTTTTCAAAAGCTATCGAACCTCCTACCTCATTTTTCACGTTCTTTGATTTTCTTGATCGTGCTCGATATCCGCATTCCGAGCTCAATTGACTAAATCAGATAATTCGCACCGCATCGCGCCTATTCTGGGGAGTCCGCTTCCTCCAAAGATTTTTTTTCCATATCCACGTTCGAACCCCTAATCCCTAATTAAGAGAGGCTTGCAGCCCATCTGCCTAACACAAGTTAAATTATGTATTTGTCTTAAAAGTTCATTAACTATGTATAGATTATTTATTTAGAACTAAATAACTTTAAAATTAGGATACATAAGTTATAATGTCAAATTTCGGTTCCAAATTTGATTTGAATTAAATAATTTCATCAAAATGGAAGTTAAAATATTAGGAGTGGAATGAAAATTTTACTTTTATATAACTACCCACTTGTGGGGACTACGAACGTATATGGTTGTTGTTGTTGTTGTTGTACACTTGTACTAACACAAATTATATTTCTTTAGTTAAAATATCTGCTTTTATATCTTGAGTTTGGGCCCGGGCTTAGCACGGACCTCACATAACTAGTATATAAAATAGGAGAGCACAATGTCTACTATTATGTAATAAAAATTAATTTGAATTAAAAGATAAGTTTTTTAAATTTATATTTTTTATATAGTAAAGTGGTTAAATTTGAATTAAAATTGTATCCTATATTTTAAATTTGGTGTATGTTTTCAAAATTTGAATCGGAGGATAAGATTTCTTTTGAATTTGAACAGAAAATATCTTTCGAAATCTACATAGTTTGAAGTCAAGGATAGTTATCTTTTAAAAACAAATCAAATAATTGTCCTTCATAAATTAAGGAGCAGTCAAATTTCCAAAAAGAAAAAAACATGAAGCACTTCAAATCAATTTTTGTATGTCAATTTTTTTCTAGGCTATACTTCTTTTCATTTTTCTTTTTCCTCCGAGCATAGTTAACTAGCGAAACAAATAGACTCTTTTAACGATTTTGTAGGACTAATATCTAATGTTTTTTTCTTTCAAAATTTGAATTTATATTTAAAATTTAAAATATTTGAATTCAGATTAGAAAAAGTAAGTTTAATTAAATTATAAGATAAAAATACTTGAAGTTTAATTAAATTATAAGATAAAAATACTTGAATTGAGATAAAAGAAATTTTAAAGAAAGATAAGAAAATCTGAATTGAGATAAAAGAATTCAAATTTAAATTTCAATCCACAAATGAGATTAGATAGGATATATCTTATTTAACCATAGGACTTATCAAATCTTATCCTAACTCATTAGATTAGCACAACAGGTCATTCAAATTTTAAATGCATAGCAACACACTTATAGAAATACTACAATGGAAAGGAATGAAGACGTGCAGTTCTTCCCATCCCTCTGTTTTACTTTGCATTGATAGTTTATTTATTATATGACATGTATTAGTTTTATTATGGTGAACTCTTAATTGAAGATTCATTTTTTTACTGCGTGCATCCTAATTTTATAAACTTATATCTTGATTAACGTGAT
>NC_081348.1:9925565-9995967 GCF_029784015.1 Lycium ferocissimum
GTTAGAATATACCTAAAATATACTTAAATTAAAAACTAGAAAGTTATATACTTGAAAAATAACTAAAATATACTAAGAATATATACTTATAATATATAGTATATATATATAACTTAAAACATATATATATATATATATATATATATATATATATATATATATATATTAAGTTATATATATATAAGTTATATATAACTTAAACATATTTATATATATTAAGTTATATAACCTAAGTATCTTCAATACATATATATGATATATATATATATATATATATAAGTATATTCTTACTATATTTTAGGTATATATATATATATATATATATATATATATATATATATATATATATATATATATACGAATTTATAAACTTAGAAAACAATTAAGTTATAAATAACATAAGTTATAATATATAAGTTATAAGTATATATATAAGTTATAAGTATATATAGTATATAACTTAACACGTTAGTGAAGTAAATATTTAAACTTTACTTATAAACTTGTATAACATATGTAAATATACCTACAATATACTAATAAATACTATAATATATATATAAAAAAAAAAAAAAAGTTTTGGAGCATTTTAACCGGACCGGTTCCGGTTTTGAGGGTTTCAAATCCCAGAAATCGGCAAGTTAAAACGCTCAAGTTTTTCTAACCGAAACCGGCTCTGTTCCCTAACCCTAAGCATACATCGTTCCGGTTAAACCGGTTAACACCCAGCTTACTTGTATCAAGGATCAAGAACGCACCGCCAAAGATAAAATCGGAGTATACTCTTCCAATACTTTGAAAATTTCTTTTCCATTTCCTCCGCCATTTCCCCGATATCAGAGTGTTGACTGTTTTTCTCTTCTAGTATCAACAAATGAATTTCCCACACTTTTTGAAAAAATAAATTGGCCGTCAGATATTGGCTGCCCGAGAACAAAGTAGTGATTTCATCAAAAGGTTTTAGGAATTTGGCAATTGTTTATGCCTTATACCAATCCATTTACGAAGGACGACGCATTTAAAATTCACATCAAGTAATTTAAAGTCAAAAAAGGCCCGACGATAAGGGATTGCACTCTCAATCATAAGAAACGTGTAGTTCCATCTCATAGGCACATCTTGACGCACTTTCCCAGTCAACTTCAATTCAAGATTCTTGATACAATCCACAAACTTTATTATCCTCGACTCAGAAACTTTCACATATTTAATACTTTCTCTTATGTTAAAGATGGAAGCCTCTATTGACTTTAGACCTGCTTTCACAATCAGATTTAAGATATGATTTGCACAATGAATATGGAGAAAGTCCCCATCACATACCAAAGAATCCATCGAAACTTGAGTGCTCTTTTCAAGCGTCCACAATTTTCTCATTGTAACTTGCATTATCTAAGGTTATCAAAAATATTTTCTTCTAAGATTCCCATTCCTTCAAAAAGTTAATCAATAGTGGCTCCAAAACTTGCTTCGAGATGCGGAGGGCACGTGACGGAATATCGTAATCCTCTTTATGTAAAATCCAATTCTAGTCAACATAATGAGCCTCAAACAAAAGTAACCATTTAAGGTAATTGATGTCCACAAATCGTAGTCAAGCACGCTCTACTAGGAATTTTGCAATTTCATTATGAACTATTTCTTTTTGCTTCTGATGTAATTTTAAAACATCAACTTTTGAAGTATTTCTTGAAATAGTCTTGACAGTAGGATTCAAGAAACTAAGTATCTCTCTTATCCCTTCATATTCCACAAATGCAAAAGGTAAATTATGCCTTACTATAGCTTTGGCCATCAACTCACGGAACATTTCATTATTCACAACTGGATAACGACCCGATTCTGACACATGGCTATGGCGTTTAGCTCGATGACGCTTTAAATTTGAGGGGAGAAGTTCTGCCGCAGAATCACCAAATATACCTAACCACATTCTTTACATTTTGCCCTCAACCTACTATCCGGATTAGTATCAAGTGGTAACTTCCAAAAGTGATCCCATACCTTAGAAGTCTTCCTACATACACTTATAGAGCTGACTTCAATCGACTCTTCGACTTCATCTATATGTTCCATCAATTCGGAGGATTCTTTGATATACAAGACAATCAAAACAATTATGAGCAAAGGACAATTCAAGAGAATAAAAAGAGAAATAACAATTCATAATCGAACCGAGAAATCAAAAAACTAAAAATATATATAATCATGAAAAACAGAAAAGAAAAAAAGCGGCCTCACACTACAAAGAACATACTGGAAGCAAAGAAAATAAAAGAAAAACTCAAAGTATATTCAAAATGAAAATCAAAAAAGCAGAAAAATAAGAGATAAAGTTTAAATTTTCAGATTATTTTAGCAAGAAACAAAAACCCATAGCAGAAAAATCATTCATATACATGATTATTAAGTTGAATGAAAATAGAATATAGTTGCCACACTTTATACAGAAGCAAATTCCAAGCAGCAATCGATGGGACAATTGCACTATGGGACAAGTTAGAAGTCAACAATAGTTGAAAAGAAGAGAATCTAAGTGATAGAAAAAGTGAAGAGATGAAATCGTTGAAATCATTGGGTGTCAAATTGATAAAAAAAAAAGTGAAGAGATGAAGAGAGAGTCAAATAATTTAACCTAGCTGAAATAAGCCCATTTTTGGCTCAATCTCCAGCGGGTCTTTTTGGGTTTAACCCAATATAACTCATATTCTATTTTATTAATAACCCAGCCCATTCAAATCTAAGCGGGTTGGGCTGGTTGGGCTCACTTTTGCCAGTCCTAATGTTTATCCTATAAGTCAACCTAAGCCCAAAATGCATATTCATCTCGGAAGGCCCAAGTAGCACAACAGGCCCAGCCCAATCACAGAGAAATGGGTATGTAAAACCCTACTAATACAGCGTCACCCTTTTCATTCCATCACCAACAAAGAAACCCTAGAAGCCGCAGTGCAATCGATTTCTCTCCTCCAAAAGCGAAGATGCAGATCTTCGTGAAAACCCTAACGGGTAAAACAATCACCCTAGAAGTCGAATCTTCGGACACCATCGACAATGTCAAAGCCAAGATCCAAGACAAGGAAGGTATCCCACCAGACCAACAACGTTTGATTTTCGCAGGAAAGCAACTCGAAGAAGGTCGCACACTAGCAGACTACAATATCCAGAAGGAATCAACACTCCATTTGGTGCTCCGTCTACGTGGTGGTGCTAAGAAGAGGAAGAAGAAGACTTACACTAAACCCAAAAAGATTAAGCATAAGAAGAAGAAGGTTAAGCTAGCTGTGTTGCAGTTTTATAAGGTTGATGATTCTGGTAAAGTTCAAAGGTTGAGAAAAGAGTGTCCTAATGCTGAATGTGGTGCTGGAACTTTTATGGCTAATCACTTTGACCGTCATTACTGTGGTAAGTGTGGGTTGACCTATGTTTACAACAAGGCTGGAGGCGATTAATCTCTCTCTATTTTATGATGGAGTCACTTTTCTATTTTTGTTGAATTGTTATTTAGAGCTTTTTGCTATATCGATTTTGCTTTTTTTGATGTATGTGGCAACCTTGGGATTGTTGAGTTATGCAACATTTTTTGCTTATTGTTCTAAAATTTTGTTTTAGATTATCAACTTGAGTTTTATATTCATAATTCTCTACTTTATGTGTATGTCAATATAACACTAGCAACTGTGGTGCGGGTAATGAGCTATCAAGCTCCTGTATTTAGGAATTTACATTCTTTTTGTATAGTAGTTTGAGACTTAACAGTTTTAGATGCAGTCCCTAATATACTCTGATGGGTTTGAAAATGAACTTAAAATCAAATTAGAAAAGTGAGGCGCTATGTGTTATGTGGGGATTGTCAAGACGAGGGGTGAATCTAGGATTTCTAGAACGTGGGCGCACTAGTAAAGAAAGGAGGAAAATGCATTAAGTGGGAATTGATCCTGGTTCCTCTTCGTAAATAGCTAATCTTTTAACCTAAGTGTACCATTAAGCCTTTTTGTAGCATGGGTGCCATTGGGTAATATTAGATCAATTCTAGAAAATATGTACATAAAATATCTAGTCTTGCCGAAAAACTATTGGTTTATGTGCCCCAACGTTATGGTATGTTGTGTTAAGCTGCAATTGGATCATAGCAATGGACAATTCCTGGATGCTTTCATCTGGTCTCTTGCGAGAATACTGCTTCATTTGTGAAAATTTGTCTGGTTTAGATCTTTTATTGAGTAGGGCGACATGAACAGAATTGCCAGTTAGGCTTTGCTATGTTTAGTTATCTTTGAATTCTAGAATGAATGAAGAATTGACTATTTGCTTATTGTCAAGCCAATACAGGTGCCTGTGTGTTTTAGTTGCGTCACCTCACCCTAACCGTAATGCTTGCTTCTCAGTTTAGGTTTAGGGTTTTGTCAATTGTTGCCATTATTGCAATTTCTGAGAGGTCTGTGAGGAATTTTGTTCAAGGTGATGGACATCTGTAATGACCGTTTTAGTTTCTTGTTAAAATGATTACTTAAAAACAGTCTATTATAGGTAGTTTCACAAGTCACCTAGCATCCATTTAAAACTAGTATCCAAAGTTCCGAGCTGTTTCAAAAGCAGGGGGGGGGGGGGATTTGTTATACCAGTTTGAATCCCCTCTGGCATTTAAGTAGAGAACGGTAGAGGTGCGGGCCAATATCCATGAGTTTTGAATTTCTATTGCTGTTCTGTACAATAAGAAAAGGAGAGCAAGATCCTTGGCAGAGATTTGCGATTCACTTGGCAGGCTGCATAAAAAGTAACTGTAACCATTAATGGAAGTGTTTTAAAGCATTTTCATCTGTCTCCATATATACTACTCCTCCTAACTGTATAGGTGTAAGAGAGTAATTACAGTAATGTAATCAGGCTTGAAATTAGGCCTCTTGGTAGATGAAGAAAAGTGGCACTAGACATGAAAAAATTATTTGGCGTTAGAGCCTAAAGTTGCGCCATATCTGTGAAGGTTGTGTCGATTGAGTCATCAAACATTAAATTGGTTTCATTGTGTCAATTTGAATTTGCGTATTAAAATTTGACATTGTTTCCAGTTGAGTTACTTTCACGTGACATGCCAAAACCGAAGGGTTAAAATTTAAAGATGATCTCAAGACCAAAAAAATTGGAGTGAAGAAAATTAAACAAAAACGAGAGGAACACAACGGGGAAGATTATTTTTTCAAAATGCACACAATTATTAGAAAAAGAAAATTCAAGGATGGAAGTAAGAGATTGGAGGAAAAAATCACAGATTGCTGGACTCCAAAACTATGGCGAGCTTTTTTCGGATCAATTTCTACATCGCATGTGTATTGTCGAACTTTGTCAATTATCAGGATGATTGTGTTATTTTAAGGAAGAACTTTGCAGGGCAAGTAATTCAAATGCCTCACTGAATGAGCTGTAGAACCATCTTATTTTCTTTTTGTGGATATGCGACTATGATTCCCCCTCATTGATTTTTGGCCAAGCAAGCATTCAAGTAATTTAGCAAATGTTCGCACTGCGATTTTGACCAGAGCCTTTTTAAAGCTACTATTCTTTGAACTATATGGGTTGCGCCATAAAAACCAGACGGAGAAAAGGTTCCCGATACTAAGAGCTTGTGAAATTCCTTAATAAACGCAAAACAGAAAGTAAATATGTTACTCTTTAAGTGTTCGAGGCGGTGCTTACGGGCTGTTTCCTTTATTGAAGCGACTTCTTCCGCAATCCCGAATAGAAACTTGGGATTTAGGTGAAATTCAAGTGGATCAAAGCAGATACGGTTCTGTGGCTGCTCTTATGAATGTATGTTGACATTAGAAAGAGGAATATTCGTGCTAAATAGTTTTCCTATCCCTCTACAAATATAGCAAATTACACGTAACGCCAAAGAGAACTGTCAAACTAGGGAGAAACATTGTAATGCAAATCTGTATATACAATGGGGAAAAGAACAGAAAGAGCAGCGAAAGAGAACAGTTTGGATCACATCTCAATTGCCATTTCATGCCAAGGGAAACTGCTTCTTCTTGTAAAGCCAATGTGGAAAGATGGGCTGAGCAATGTGAGATGTAGCAGCGGGCATATGTCGTGTTTAAGGGCCAGTCTTGCTATAGTTGCGGTTGTCAGGCCTCCCAAAATTTCAGTGCCGAGAAAAGACTCTCAGTGCTAAGACCTAATCAGTAGAACAGTTCTGGACTTCTGGTATGGCATCATATCACCTTTTTTGAGGACTCTATAAATCCCGTCTCTTTAATGAGTTATTTACACTACTGGCCTTGTTTAAGCTGGTCTTTAATTTTGTCCCTCTAGGCAAACAACTTTTTTGTGGGCGTATAAGTTTATATTTCACGACATAATATCCATAAGTTATCTCTTGCGCTCTTAAAGAATTTATGCCCGCCCAGACATAAGTTTGATTTTGAAGGATAAAAATTAATAGCCATCCCATTTGAAGGCCAAACCAATTTCTTTTCTTTAATCTAGTGAGTATTTTTTTTCTTTTTAATTTAGTGAGATAAATTTCACGTTTATAAGTAGTTGGATGGATTTTTCCTTTAGCATACAAATTTAGCCTCTTAGTTAACGGAGACGAATTTTTTAAACAATAACCTAAAAGAACCCATTGGTGCAGATGTCCCAGTTTAGATTATTTGCTACCCCGCATACAAAAAAGAAGACCAAAGACGCTGTTGGCTGTTGCTCTAGAGTCCACTTCCTATTTACCAGCTAATGTAATTATTACTCACCCTAAAGCATTTGCGTACACACTATACCGTGAGTGGTAAATGGTGTTAAATCATTTTTGGCAAAAAAGAGCGAATAAAGGTAAAACGATGGTGACTGACACGTGGCATGTTATATCATCTGCACACTGCAGTCTACTACAACTGCAAGTGAAGAATCGTAACAGACTGAACCATATACGTACCACTATCACGTCCTGTAGCCCTCTCACGACTCTTAAAAATGCTCCCGCCCACGCGCCACTAATCTTCACGCGCCTCTACGTTTCACGTTGAAATCTAACACATTCCCATTCTCCCACACGCTAATATTGGCCGACCTCAACCTCTTCTTACCACGAATTAATTGTTTTAATCACACGTAATATTACATACAAAAAATAGCTATGTTAAGGAAACAAAAGGCAGCGAATTTAATTAGTTTCTAATGACATTTTTTCGATTAACTTGATAAGCATCATCCATCATGTCATATACTCCATTAGCGAGTTAAATTCAACGTTTATTGCATCCAAATTTAGAGCACCGTATGGTGTATAGTGGTCAAAGGAACAGAGCAGTGAGAGTACATAAAAATTAAATTACGAAAACGACAAAACTTATAAGGAATTAGTATCAACTCATTATTAATTATGAGTCGATTATACGCTTCTCCAAACAGAGTAAAACAAAACAAAATACTGCAATAATAAGATCAACAACTTAATATTCTCAAACTCAACTACATCAGAATTTCAGTAGCTTTGTATTTCCACTAAAAATCTTCATTATTAACATGAAAAACGAAAAAAGCACACACACAAGTGGAGCGCCAGAAACAACAGAAAAGTAACACTACTACATTAATGACAATGCCTTAGCTAGCACTGTTGAAAATGACTAATCAGATTTTTAAACTCTCAATGAACAACATAACTAGACAGAAATATGGAATAATGAAACAAGTAGTAACAAGTTCTAATTAAGTACTTAATGACCTCCTGGATATACGACCATCTTTGCAATGCAATTAGAATTTCTTCTTCCACTTTATCTTGCTCTTGTTTTTCTTCTTCTTATTCTTCACATGGAATTCCTCAAGAGGCTCGGGATACCACTTATCATCCATCCCTTCCAAAATCTTAGAACTAATCATAAAACACAGATAAGGATCCACAGTAGCATATTTCACTTTCTCAGGATTCAACTGATCTCTCCACCAACAGCTCCAAGGTGGGAACCACACTAACGGCCTTACAGGCCTAGTCACATCCCAATGTTTTCCCAGTACAGCCTTAGCCATACGATCAAGGTTATAACGACCTAGATCCAAATCATCCCTATCCAAACCTTTCAGTGCTAATTTGTTGAGATCCACAGGGTTAGCAAACTCAATACCAAAATCAACTTCAAGCCTATTAATAACAGCACGCATTTTTACTCCAACAGCCATAACCCTAGGATCGTTAAAGAAGTCTTTCATAGCCTTTGGAACAGGATCATCATTAGGGAAAGGGAGACGGTAAAGGAAGCATTGAGAACCAGTGCAAACCTGGAGCAGGTCGTAGGGTTTTTCATTGCCATTTTTTTGGTCCCAGTTGTAGTGATACCTATCTGGATCACGGTCAACGAAAACTGATACGAGAATACAACCATGTTTGTTATTGGGAGAGCCCTTGTTGAGCAGCTCTTTGAACCATTTTGTGGTGGTTCGGTTGCAGCCACTGACAATAGTGAGGATACGGTGTTCACCTACGTAGACATTGTATGCATCGTAGTTCCATTGAGTGTCGTTGTATTCGTTTTCTGTGTCTTCCTTTTTCAGGTCGACTAGAGAGATTTCCAGAACCATTTTTTGGGATAAGCAAGGAAAACGTACAGAGAGAGAGAGAGAGAGCAGTATTGGAGAAGAGTGTGACTGATGGGGTGTCAGTATGAACAGCTATCAAGTCTGGGTACGTACTTATAGCTGTTTCAGAGGGTAAACTCGGAATATTCTGAAAATTTTATTTCTTGGGCGATACTCTAATGTAAAAAAGATACAGTATTTTTTTTTCTCTTTGTTTGCATTTGAAATGTACTCCCCCTCTATCTGTGATATATTCTATTACAAAAGTTTTAAGTTTTTATATATTGACAAATGTAAGAAAATTTTACAATATCCGTGCAAGTTAATTAGATATAGCCGGTTATCGTTCTGTATTATATTCAAGTTATCTTATTAGGTTTGATATGGAAAAGTTAATCGTCATTATAGGTTATCTTCACTTAAAAATTTATATATTGTGCACTTATAGCATGTTATCACTCTATATTTGAAGTTACCTTATTATACTTGTTATGAAAACTGAAAAGTAATAGTATAAGTTGTTATAGGTCAACGTAACTTAACATGATTATATATAAAAATCTTTACATTTTATTATTATACTCCTCTTTTCCAATTTGTTTGATACTAATATTTTATTTCAAAACGTAACATTTAAATACATGAGGATAGGCAAAAATCTCGATTTCAATCCAAAGAATAAGTTGAATGAAAAGTATGAAAATTTTGTATTGAACCTTGTCATAAATTTTATTGATAATTTTTAAAAGAAATAACGTCCTAATGCGATAAAAAAATTAAACGAGTTAGCCACGAACTGAATTATTCTCTTTATACAGAAGGACATATGTTAATTAATAAAATTAATCGTTGTTACAAAAACAAATCACAATAATTACCTCTGCGTCCTCTAGTTACCACATCACTGTACCTTTCCTGTCAAACATTTTCCACGTCCCAAACTCCATATTGAATTTTTGTCCCTTTCGCTAAAACTATTCGCTAGTACCGAGGTTATTTTGAAAAAGGAAATTTAACAGCACGGAAAAAATAGAACTAAAATGACATAGAATAGATATTAACATTAATTTTGTTATGTACCGAAGTAAAAATAATAACCAATAACCCAATGCAAAATTGTCTTATTTATTGGTATTGGGCTATCGGATTAACCTAAAAAAATTTTATAGTTAACGGTTTAATACGATTTCAATTTATTACGGATACCGTTAACCGTTAAGAATTATTTTATTTATATTTTTACCCCTAGGTATATAAAGTATCTATGAAATTTTTGGCCAAATTATCCTCCAAATATAACCTTGAGCACTATTTGTCCCTTAAATTTGCAAAACTTGAGCACTTTTAGTCTAACAAACAAAAAACTCCTCATCTGTTAAGAAATTGACAGCAATACATGACCTGCACGTGAAATTTATTTTGAAAAAAGCCCCAGCTCTCGTTCAACCCCAAATCAGTCTCTATTGCCCTCTTCTTTCAAGAATTGTTCTCGGAGAAAATTACTATTTCCATGATTTTTTAACGATTGCTCAAATCGTTGCAAACATGCTCATAAATTCTCTCGATAAATACCTAAAATTAAAGACAATACTCCATATCTGCATACCAATGGCATATGGTTTTGGAAGCTATGATTTCAATAATTGTCGATGGAAGATAGACTATATGTTATGATTTTAATTTTTATTGTCTCTTAGATTTAGCCGATACACCATCCGTTAACCGTCCGAAAAGCGCTAATCCGTTACCGAACCAACCGGTATCTTATCGGTTGGCTAGCGGATTAGTACATTTAAAAGCCGATAATCGATAAGCCAAACCGCTAAGCGTAATTATCCGCCCGATCCGCCCGATAAGCAACCCTAGTAAAAATAATTGCCAATGTTTTATTTAACTAGTCATTAAACCTAAAAAAATTGAACTTAATACGTTTTCTATATTACGGATATTCACCTTTCCGATAAGGAAAACTTTCACTGATAGAGCCTGTTTGGATGGGCTTAAAAAAGGAGCTTATAAGCCAAAAAAAAAGTTATAAGTTGGGATAGCTCAATTTTTTTTTTGCTTATGTTCGCTTTTTAAAGTAAACAACGGCCCAATTACTTTTGGGTTTATATTAAGACCAAATGACTTATGGTGACCAAACACTCAAAAAAAAACAAACTTATAAGTCGCGGCAATTTGCGGGATTGCCCTTATTCGCCGGAGGTGGTCTTTAATTTTTATCCGAAAATGGTGGTCTTTAAATTTCGCTCTTCAGTGAATTCCGCGTTGCAAATTTCGCCCGTGCCCATGCAAATTTTGCCTTAAGGCTCAAATAGCCAGAATTTACATGGTAGATTTGTAAAATTCTGCCTTGCTTTTTTTTTTTTTTTAACTGAACTGAAGTTCGAACCCACGACCTCAGGGTGTTAGGCGAGAGGCAATACTTAAAGGCCACCAATTAGAAAGACAAAAATTAAAAACCACCCCAAATAAAGGGCAATCCGCGGAAAAAAAAGGAACTTATAAGCCAAGCCAAACGGGCTCATTTCTAATGAGAAAAACTTTCCTGAAATATGTGATAAGAAAGGTATGCAGCACAAGATAAATAGTATGCACAATACTTCCAAATTAAAAAAAACCGTCATATTACGTGAAGCAAAAGAAGCAATATCTGATTGGTCAACAAAAGAAATAATTAAAAGAAAAAACGATTTGAAACGTCTAAAAGGCGTGAATGATAGTAGTAGTATGTGGGGGAGGAGTGGTCCCAATCACAAATCGTGTGCCATATGGCGATGCCTATCTTTTCTTCTTCAACTCTCCTCCAAATGTCTGCAACCGCCGCTGTAACTTCTGTTTCCGCCGCCCACATACTCAACCTCAATCACTCCATTGTTTCGCTTAATGCCAATAGAAAGTCAATTAGTGCTTCATCCTCCTCCTTCATTAGCAGATATTCATTCAACTGTGACGTTTCTAGAACCTTCCAGAGGAGAATCTCTTATCCGATTAGACCTCTCTCTCCTGTCATGGAATGGCAAGATTGCACGTAATACTTGTTTAGAGCTGAGCTTTTGTCTTAGATTTTGTGATTCACTTGCCAAATATTGTTGTTATGGAGTGCTATTTTGGTCTATTTTTGCAATCGAATTGTGAGAGTTTTCAATTTTAGGGTAGCTTTGAATTTTTGATGAATGCAGGGTGAAAAGGGAAGTAGATGTGCCAATTTCAGTTGCTTATAAGTGCTATTCTGATCGTGAGGCCATTCCTGAATGGATGCCTTTTATTTCAACTGTAAAGGTACGTAGTAATGCCATTCAAATATTCTCAATTATTTATCAACGGGGACTGCCTTCTCTTTGCAATTTAATAGCTAACACAGCATAAATACTCTGTTGCTGATTTTATGATTGTATTTGACTTGGATGCAGAATTTTAAATATTACTACTGTATATTAGTAGACTTATAGTTGTGAAAGAAAATGTTAAGAGTAATGGTTTGGAAGTGTTACAGTAATATAGCTGAATATTGGTATGCTAGAGAAAACATCATATCAAAGTCTAAAATTACAATGTTGAATCACCTAATTTTTTGAATATGTTCGGCGAAGTATGTTAAACATTTTGGGACTTTGAAATATTATCTTCTCTTTCACAATTTCTCCCAGGATGTTATCAAATATTTTCACCATATTGCTAAGTAGTGCGCACTGGTGTCATGCGTCGTAAGTTACTACTCGTTGTCATCTAGACTATCTCTTCATCGGTCTCTCAGTGCGTGCTTCACTTAATGAGTATCATTGGTGGATTCTTGGTTTGCACTTTGGATATGAAAAAACCATTCACCAAAAAAAACTTGAAGTCGAATGCAGATATATTGACAATTTAGGGGGTCTACATTCTAGTTCTTGATTATTTCAGACATCCATTACACAGCTCATTTCACCGTCTGAATCTCATTATAAGGGAACTTGATGTTAGACTCTCTTGCCAGATTTTGGAGGATAAGCCTGACTTATCAAGATGGTCATTGAAGTATAAAGCTTTCGGGCAGAATATTGAATATTCATGGCTTGCTCGAAATATGCAGGTAATATCCCCCCTTCAGTAAGCACTTCCCTGATTATGTTTTCTTTGATTCTAAACCTCAGCTTTCATGCAGAATGTGGTATTGCTAAGTATTTTATTCTGTTTTACAGCCTACCCCAAACCAGAAGATCCACTGGAGATCTCTGGAGGGCCTTCCTAACAGGTAATATGCATCCTAGTTTACTTTTGGTTGTATCTAAAAAACACATTTAGCTGTGAAATGTATCATTATACTAGTTTCTGGTCTGAAATTTCAGTTAGGCGGTTAGCAGCAACAAAATAGCTTGAAATATAGTGTTTGACTGTTTTCTCATCAATTCTATGGACAAAAGGTTATTCATTCTCAGTATATTCAATCTAGTCATCAGTTTTATGATGAATTCCTTATTCAAATTGCAGGGGGGCTGTACGATTTTTCCCCAAAGGTTCATCATCCTGCCTCATAGAAGTGAGAGTACTTTTACTAACAACTTTGTCCTTCCCTTTAGACTCCAACGTATCCTTATTAAACATTAATTTCTAGAGCTAATACTTTTGGGATAATCTCAGAAGCAAAAGTTTTGCACCTTTTCTTCTCCTTGTTTCTCCGGCAATTAGGCAACCACACAAAAATGAGAATGTGTTGACAGAAATTGCTGTAACCTTTGGGTCTTTGACTGCTCAAAATTGACTGGTGCTTCTCCTTTTTTCAGCTAACAGTTTCATATGAAGTGCCTCAACTGTTGGTTCCAGTTGCGTCGGTAAGCACTCTTAACTCCTATCTTAGAAATTGTAAATCACATTAGTTTTTTCTGAAAGTATGCAATCGTCTGAACCTTGCTTAGGCAGTTATTTCTTTGCGTATATAGAGTTACACGAATAATGAGATGGCAGGTTTATTATGATAGCAGATTATGATTTTCAAGTTTCACTAATACTTTATCACTTTTTCACTTTTTCATCTATTGTCCAGGCATTGAAACCACTTCTTGAAAACCTGCTGGAACGAGGGTTGGAACGCTTCGCAAGATTTGCTAAGAGCTACTCAGCTGACACGCCTAAATGATGTATAAACTAAATTCATGCCAGTAATGGCTCTCTGTCTCTCACTTTTTACGTTGGGGGAAGCACATATAATGCAAAAAGAATTGTACAATTATGGGGGACTTTCAAAGGTGCAAAAGATGAACTCTGAATTCTTAGAAATTGTACCGAATATAAAACCATTGAAAAATTAACTGTACTTTTGAGGAGACAAAGCGGCAGTTAGGCTCTTTGAAGCTGGGAAATATGCCCACAACCATGCTCAGTCATATGCTGGGAGTGTATTCCCAGAGCCAGGGCAAGGAGGCGCTACAGCATCCATTGACCCTATGGTGGCCAATGGATCATCCTGCTGCAATCTATGGCTTGTCAGCTAGGCGCATGCATTCTTATCATGGTCTTACAGATCATCTAGCTGCATGATCATTCACAGTTTATTGAGTTAATTGCAGACTTCTACTCTTGATAGCTTCCCATTCAGATCGTATTAAAGCAGAATGAACCCACCAAGGTTGTCCAAGAAACTTCCTGACATGGATAAAGAGACTCCAATATTTTATTTGATTGTGCAACTTCCGAATGTGCTTCTGCCCTTCCATAAATGATGCACCTTTTTCAGCTGGTTCAAAGCAATGGCGTGCATAGAGTCAACACCCATTGGGTGTGTCAAAGATGTAGGGCTTCATAACTTAAAAGAGTTCAAAGACGCGGGTTTCGTTGTCACCAATTTATTACACATTGGGAGAAGGAACCGAATTAGTTCTTCAACGAGAACAGCTAAGGGAAGGTACTCGAAGTAGGAACACCGGTTTGTTATTTAATGAGAACGGCATTTTCTGCACCAGTCATAGTTAAAAATCCATTTCTCGCTAGCACCAATCAATAAGGGAGAGGTTTGTTTTAACGAGCAAAAAGTACCCAAGTGTTCATTATGTACAACTAATATAATGAGTTACACAAACGCGGCCATATGCTAACAGCAGCTATAATAAAACTACAAGTCAGTGTAGCTCCCACTCACCAACCAATTGTATGTACACACATCCACCCAAATACAACAGCAAGAAAAGAGAATATCACTATCAAAACCATAGCTGCTTTTTATTCTGCCCAAATGAGGCAGCTGCAAACAGCTTGTACCGCGATCAATTGCTCCCATTGTTGTCTAACCAGCTCTGCAAGCTATACAAGGCTTCTGCAGAGAAGCTGCAGGTCCTTAATCTCCTTTGACGCATTGGTGATGGCTCATGATGATCAGGGGAAGTAAAGCAAACAATAATTACAGTAAGATTGTCAAATGTATTGAGCCGCAAGGCCTCCATGACAAGGTCCTTAGCACATTGCTCAGGATCATCATGCCTTCTTAGCCCCCGACGCACTAGAGTAACTGCTTGTTGACTTGACATGACATCCCAGATTCCATCACAACCAATTATAAGGAATTCGTCATCCTCCGCCAGAACTATCTGTCGAAATTCTGGCTCTGCAATCAGAGGAGAGGCAGAGCCACGAGGCAGCTTCATGTCCCAGTCCCCCAAGGCCCTGGTCACTGATAGTATACCATTCAGATAACCATCATCGATAAATCCACCCAACTCTTCAACACGCCTCCTCTCTGATGGATAATTTGGTCTATGGTCTTGAGACATGTCAATTGCCTCTCCATTACGGCAAAGGACTGCTCGGCAGTCTCCCGCATTTGCCACCATTAATAGCCTAAAACACAACAGAGTGTCATTTACATAACAAGAATACAAATATATGCACAAAGCTATGCAATTGTTTCATTGAACGACCAAGTCAACTCTAATGCCCACTCCCCCAGCAACTTTGCTGTAAAATCGACATTTACGGTACAAAACTTGCTGAAGCAAAGTTTAGCAAATTCATATACACGGACCATTTCTTCTCTCATTTATCAAGCATCCCTAGGTAAGGCGTAATTAACTCATGACATGTACTTGGAGGGTAGTTGGACAATCCAATACCATTAGCTGTGCAAAGAGCGTCCAAAAATAAAGTCATCATCATCATACCCAGTATAATCCCACAAAGTGGGATCTAGGGAGGGTAGAGTGTACGCAGACCTTACCCCTGCCATGGGAGGTAGAGAGGCTGTTTCCGATAAACCCTCGGCTCAAAGAAAGAATGAAAGGTAAACCAAATTAGTCCGGAAAAACAAATAACATAAGTGAAGAAGCCAATGCAAAATACTAAATAAAACATGACAAAGCTGTGTGAAAATGGAACAATAACGTAGTACCACCAACTCATATGACAATCGAAGTACCCGGCACAACTGCATAACAGAAATTAAAGGACAAGAAACTACAAGAGCCAAAAAAAAAAAAAAAAGGGACATAAAAGGCACGGAAGGAGAGACGACATAATTATATGTGTGAGTACACCATGACCATTTTTCTACAGGAAGGAGAAATTGTTAATAGGTGCATCACAATGAATCATAACCTTACCTTCCCAACACAAGAGCTATCAGTGCAGTGGTTCCAGAAGAACTGCTAACATTGCACTCATCAGCTAAAGCAAGGTCCGCCAGAAGAAACCCTTTCCTAAGAGAGCTCTCCACCCCTTCTAGAAATGCATCATCAACTTCCGAAGTCTCTGGGAAATTGGTATCTCTGAAGAATAATCTGAATACATTTTTTCTCACATAAGCTGCAGCTTCCGGTCCTCCATGACCATCAAATACCTATATATAAAACTAAATGTTAGACAAGCTTGGCCTTGAAATGCACAGGGCCAAACAAGGCAATGAGAATAACTAACAGTTACCCCATAGAAAGCACTGGGCTCCGGAAGCCTCATGAGTGTGCCAAGATGTGCAGAAAGATCGTCTATCCTTATATGCTCGTCTTCCATGAACCTACGTGGGCCAGTGTCAGCAAAGCTACCTGAGCGAATGCTAGGAACGAACTGCAATATTGTTGTCTCTGGGCATTTGACATCCTGAAAGAAAGGTCTGTCAGACTAAATCTAAGACATCACCAAGAAAAAGAAAAACTGACACCAATTAGAATTAATAATTTTGGCAGGGCAGAGTGAATCTTGAGCAAAAGCCACATAAGCTGAATATACTCAATTTGGAAAAACAAAAGCCCCAAATAATTGAAGGGGTTTGGCACATGAATTATTCTCGCGTCTTTAAGTTAGTAAGTTAGACAAAAGACATTTAACTGGTCAACGTCTTTTTTCACAAGTGAGGTGACAGAGCAGTTAGCTAGCATGATTTATCAGGTTAACTACTTCTAATGATACGTTTGCTTTTGAAAATCAAACAACTTCATCCCAAACATCTGAATTCTCAAACTCTCCGAAGTGTTGGAAAGTTTGTCAAGACAGAAGCTTAAAATGCTTTGCCATGAGTATTAACCAAACATGCAAAAGAACTGAAAAGGTTACAAATTTAGGAGAAAACGCCTCATTTTTCATTAAGTTTTCTAACTTGTTCCAAACCATCAGCTCTAATTACCACTATATGGGTGGTGTTAGTTAATCATGGATCTTTTGAAACGTGGAAACGGAACGAATTTGATTTCCATGCCTAACTTGATATGCTATTTGCTAAGTTAGGCTTATAAAGATCATCCATACTTAAAGTACCTTGATCAAATTACTAGTTTTTCTTAAGTTAGAGATAAGTTTAGAGGACTAAAGTAGTATAATTACTAAGAAAAGATAATTGGAATCTCATTTTCTCTTAGTCGAGTTGGGTAAAGACTTGCTACTAACAGCTTAAACCCCCCACCCCCACCCCAACCCCCACCTCCAAAAGAGAGAGAGAGAGAGAGAGAGAGAGAGAGATAGAGAAGTGAATCTGTCCCTCCTCCTTGTTCCAGTTTTCAATCGTCTCTTTGTCACCCTCTTTCTTCAAACACAGCCACATGCCAGCCAAATCAAGTTACCACAACTTACATCAGACAAGAAGCATAGCTAGTTTATTTGGTTGGGAGGACTCAACTAGTTCTCAACTATTCCCGGACCGCCTTACTAAATGCTATAAACAGTACTTTGCAAAAGCCAATTAAGCTCTGTATTTCCTCTCTACATTGGTCAGTGCCCTTTTCCAGCATACAGTAAATACTTCCAATGAGGCTGGTTAAACAGATACACCTATAGATTCATCGTACATGTGAAAGTGGATGCATCTTCTTTCACCACCAAGAGATATTTTAGAACCTTTGTGTAAATGGGGTCCTCCAGAATTTTATGTGGAATATTTTTGTCTGAGCATCACACTTATTATTAACTATACTTAGCACTAGCCATTAACTATAAAACCATCTAGCTTATCTCATTTTCTTGAACCCGTTTATGGCAAGAAAAGACGAGGTAAATAAGGGACCTTAAACCATTTCCCTTAGATGGTTTCCCATCATGGAACCTACCCTGGCAACTATAAAACTCTCAAAGCTTAACAAAAAGCACTTGCATAAAATTTCCTTTTGCTGACTAGTTCTCTCTTCAGACCTACCTTAAACCGTTTCTGCTCCTGTAATGATACTTGTCCAATACTTATGAACTCCTATGGTTTATCATAATTGACGAGACTCAAAATTAGATAACACCAATAGCTTCAAACAGGCACATGTCATTAAAAAATACATTCATGGGGTCATGCTTAGAACATCAGTCCAGCCATTGTGATGCAGAAAATACGCTTAGGGATGGCAATGGGGCGGTGCAAATGTGAGGCAGGGCAGGACAGGTTTAGATATGCGCAGCTGCGGTGCCGTGCGGGTCTAAATAAAAAATAATTATTCTATGAGGGTGCGGTGAGGGTGTGGGTGTTGCAGTTCTAATTCACTACCGGTCGTTGCACTTCTAATTCACGTTCAAGTTTGTTCTTTCACCTACTTGCAGAAAGGTTCCATTTTTTAGCATCTAGCAAGACAGCTTTAATAACATTGAATCTAACAGTTCATATTAATTGGGAAAAAGTTGTATCGATTTTTCCTAGTTTGGGCTTGTTCTGTTTCCATATTTACCACATTGTTAATTAGAACAAATTAGGGGGTTCCTTTCAATGACGGATATTCAGAATCTCATACTAGCACTTATTTGTATGTTGTCATAAAATTTCTACTAATTAAAAGACTTACCAGGTACCAAACAATTTCCTAGATAGACCCCTTTTGCTTTCACAACTTTGAAAAGAAATGATGGTCACATAAAAAGTTTCTACGGTAGAACAAGATAGGCCATGAAATGCAAACCCAGATTCTCCATGTCATTCTTAACACAAGCAAAATTCATCCATATCTATGCGGGTTTACGCGGGTCGGGCTGGTGCTGGTTAAAAACATCAAATTATGCTATGTGGGGCTGGTTGAAATCTTCGCGAGTTTAAGCGACCGCCCTACACCACTTGCCATCCCTAAATAAGCTTATATAAATGGAGAAACCCTAAAATTCATATGTTTGATTGATTAGATCCTGGTAATTGTGGAAAAACCATATAACATACTACATGAGCTAATATATAAAGGTGTCATCTTTTTCTTTTCTGTTAACCTCAGAGATGAAATCAAGATCTAATAACGCAATTAGACATATGCAGCGTTACCCTAATCTCCCAAAGATGAGAATGGACCTGAAAATACTAGAAAACAAAATATGAAGATCCATAAAACAAACACAAGCCTAGAAAACAATTCAATCAAACAATTCAATTCAATTCAATCAGCCAAATAAAGAAAAGAAAGGAATTAAACAACATAAGAGAAAAAGACTTACCAAATCAGAACAGCAAGGGACATCCAACACAGGGATGTTATGTTGAACTTGAACCATAACCTCAGCTTCAGCTCCCATAATTAGCAAATTATAACAAAATCGGAAAAAAAAAAAAAAAAATTGAATGGGGGGATGGAAATTGAAAACACTGAGATAATTTAATTCTGTTGATGGGTTTGTCTAAAGATTCTTACTTTTTTTATTTTTTTAGGACTTTCTTGAGAGTTGAATAGAGGAACAAATGAAACCAAAATTTGATAAGTTTGGACTTCAATTGCTGTGTATAGAAATGAAAGGGAAACAGCTGTTAGCTGTAAAAAAAAAAAGTCGTGGGGACGGTGGACGCGTGTCCTGTGCACACAAATGGTTTTCTTGACAATTAAGGGGTAGGTCTTGATCTTTTTGGGATATATAACCCAATTAGTATAGATATTTTCTTTTACCAAAATATAAATTTAGTAATTCAAACCCCCAAAAAATAGTATTGTATATTCATATTTAACTATAACTAACTAAATAAAGGAGAGGTCATATATTCTTTTCGATTTCACGCTTCAAAATATGTATTGCTTAAAATAGTAACACATTTATTAGTTAAAATAGTAACATGTCTAACTTTCTTTTGTCCTCTCTCTCCTTCTTCCTTTCTTTGTTGTTGGATTGAACGGATGCAAGTAAGTATGGTTGGAATTGGTTGAAAACACCTAGACAATGCTATATACAAAATTTTAGGAATATTAGAGGCGATTTGAAGTTAAAAAATTAAACCTCAAAGAGTCGTTGCAACATGTGTATATGTATATTGTGTATATCACACATATATTTTCATAGATCTCATTACGACATGTTATCATGTTGTATATCGTATATATCAATGTATGTACCACACAATTTGTTATACTCCACATTTCCAGAGCCTGAGCGTGACACATGCTTCCTCAAACATTGACAATCACGTTGTTACTACATAATTTAAACTCACGTTGACAGTATTATATTTCGTATTTTTGTGCGCGGATTATTCGCAAGCCGAGGTGGGGCCCACACATTGAGATTTTTTTGGGACATGTGACAATTTATACGAATCACATATGCGAGCTAAACATAACTCAGAAAGGACCCGGAGCCAAATCAAAGTGGAAGTCCTCCAAACAAATATTTTTAAGTAACGTTTTCGGGTGATCGACCCGAGGGGCGTAAACGGTATTATAAGTTTAGAATTTGGAAACATACCAAATACGGAAGTTGTAGATAATTGAATTAGCTTTCCAACCATAGGTTGTGGGTCCACATGGTGATGTCGGGACAATGAGATATGGACGTTTTAAGGCGGAAAGGTCGATGGGCTAGCCCAAACCGGCCCAAGGGTTAGGCCCATGACCCATGTTTATTTAAGTGATAAATCAGCCTTTTCTACTCATTTTTCAGAACAAAACACCCAGAAAATTCTGGAGAAAAAGAGAGAAGAGAGCTTAGAGAGAAAAGATCAATTTGACCAAAATCCGAGCCCCGAATCCCGAAGCCCGTGAAGAGAAAAGTGTTCTACGTTGCGTTGCCTCCAATTTGAGTTAAAAATCGACCAAAAAAGGGGTGGACGTGGTGGCTGCACACTTGAGGTAATATTAAGGTTCCTTTTCATTGCTAATAAGTTTATTTAGAGTTCTACCGAACTAGAACGGAGAAAATAGTGTGATAAATTCATTTGTTGGCGTTGTGAATCATGGAATGAGATTTGAAGAGAATTTTGAATGAAAATGAATGTATTCAACTTGTAGAATGTGGAGGATGTTTCTATTGATGTTGTTAGTATTAATTTCGACTTCGTTATTTAAATAAAAAAATTATGAAATAGTTATATCGCGAATTGGTTGGTTGGAAATTTGGAAAATAATGTGTGGGCTATTCTATGGAATATTTTGGACCGGAAATATTATGTTTGTTGGTATTGTTGATAATGATTTGGCCGAGTTAAATTCTCGGGATGTCCAATTTATAGGGGAGGTCTTTGTCGAAATTTCGTAGAAAAAGTAATGGCTTGGAATTGGGTTCTTCGATGTTTATGGCTAATGTTCGATGCCTACGATGTTATTGTAGATCGTGAGAAGTCGAGGCTTGAGTTGGATTAGCTTAGGAAGCGATCGAGGTATGTAAGGCTTACTTTTTTCCTCTTGGCATGTCTTAGACGTACTAAGGTATGACATGACTTGTGCTTTGGGGGTAATTCCGCTCTTACGTTCCGAGTATGTGTATGACCCTTAATTGCTCATAACGTGACACACTTCATAGTCCTTAAGTCTTATGTATGTTTGGGTTTCAAATAGTGAATAAAGGATTTTGTTCCTAAAAGATTTTAAGTCTAAAAACGTCCCTAACTTTTGCAAACAAAACCGGATTACCTCGATATGCTTGAAATGATCCTCTAACGTACAATGACTTAAGTTTACATAAAGGACTCGAATGATTTGATATACGACTATGGCCTCTATTATACTTTGATATACTTATGATATAAGATGTGTTTCCGAGTACCGTTCGAAAGCTATTTGATATGACTATTGTCCGGATTTTTAAATGATGATTCATGTTGACTACTTCATGAGTCTTTGAAAATATTTTATGTGCATATAGTTTCTCACTACTCGCTCGTGCAGCCCTCAATATGTCCTTGCGTCCGGGCGGGGTGTATTCGAGCACCTCATTGCATTGTTCACCGCGTCCCGCCGGAAGGGCGGGCACGTTATATTTACCGCGTCCCTTGCTAGCGGGGCCGGGCATGTTATATGATATGATGATATGGGAGAGGTGGCGCGATGGCATATGATGATTCCTTTACCGCGTCCCTCACTCGAGGTCGGGGGCACGTTACATGCACATGCATATGTTATGATTTTGATTTACCGCGTCCCTCGTTAGGGCGGGGCACGTTACATGAACGGTTTATATACGTGTGTTATGATTTTACTCACGCGTCCCTCCTCGGAGGCGGGCACGTTATATGTTCATATGATGATTTTATGACATTGATATGCGTAATACATGTTTGCAAAGGCAAGTTTTATGATTTTCTATACCCTTACTTGTATGATCCCGCTACTACGTGTCATGCTTTACATACTCGTACATATTCGTCATCGACCCCCTTTCGGGGGCGTTTCGCCGCGCGGTATACCCGGATGAGTTGAAGACTTTAGTAGGAGACATTCCAGCGGGATCGGCAAGCTCCAGTTCCTCCGGAGCGCTACCGAGTCGAGCATTATGTTATGACGGTTTGTATATGTTAGAGACTTTGCGGTACAGTGTTGTGGGTATAAGACGTCGGCTATGTAGCGGCTATGTCGGTGACGATTTGTTACGCATTGTATTATAAGTCCTATATTGTTTTATATGTTCCGCATTTTCATTGATTCGAGAAAGGAAAAATGTACACTATTCTCCGCAAAATTTTCATTATGTATTTGTGTCATAATCTGAGGGCCAGTGTGATTATAAGAACTATGTGAGTCAGCGGGTTCGCTCGGCCCTAAATAAGGGTCGGGTGCCCATCACGCCCTAACGGAAATTAGGGTGTGACACAATTGTTCATGCATATACACAAACTACGTGACATACAAGAGATAACGAATATATAGTGAAATATACATTCATATATGTGATATACATGGGACACGGTGCGGGATACACAAATGGAGTCGTCTTCAACCTCAGAGTTTTTAATTTAAAATTCATCTTAATTCCACCTCAAATCGACTCCAAAACACCTCCAAGATTGATATTCAAGATCCTTCAAATGTTTCCAATAAAATCCGATGCCATCAATCAAAATCAGAATCCTTATTGCATGAGAGATGAAGATATGACAACCTTCTATGATGAATGTGTCCTTCTCATCATTAATTCCTATTTTCAAGAAAATTCATTGAGAAATACACCTACTGTAGTGTTTGAAATTCTTAATCACAAAAAGTATATTATTAATTATAACCTAAAGATTTGGGTAATGATAAGGGATTTGGGGAGCAGATTTAGATAAATTTGGGAAAAAGTAATGGAATAAAATTTTTAGAAGAGAGAAATATAATTTGAAATTTTAAAGCATTTTACAGATGAAGTTTTAGGTTATGAAATACCAATTTTTAGCTAGAAACATGGATATGAGTTACAGAATGCAAATTTCGTTAACATGAGTTATGTTATGTCATTCAATGGACCTAATTGTCATACAATGTCAAATTTCCTTCTTCATTTTCTCTCATTAGGCACAACCTGATCAATTTCGATTTACATTTCATTCTCAAAGCTCGAAGCGACACTTACGAAAAACTTTTATTCACCCTACAATAATCTTTAGTGATCTAAATGAAATGTAAGCTTTTGACTTAATATTGTCTTTTTATTCATGCATTAGATCGGAATATAAAAGATACTCACTCCACTCTATATTAGTCGTCCACTAATTTTTTGAATAATTATAGTTATAAGAGTATTCGACTAAATTATCCTTATATTCTTTGATTATCTCAATTAATTTTTATTAATTGGGACGATCGATAAATCTAAAAGAAAAGTAATACATGATTGTTTTTTTAATTAAATATTTTGACATATTCAATTTGTCAAATATTAGAGATCGTTAGATAGTACTCATTCACTATCATGTTGTTTATAGTATTTTGTCATGGTTTCTTCACTTTGATTGTTTCTCTATCCGACCTGCCTTGATATGTGTTTTCTTGAGCCGAGGGTCTATCAGAAACATCTCTCTACCTCCCAAGGTAAGGGTAACGTCTGCGTACACTCTACCCTCCCTAGACCCACTTGTGGGACTACACTAGGTATGTTGTTGTTATTGCCGGATTAAATTAATTTACACCTCAAACATGCACATATAGATTCAAAAATAACAATTTGACCTTTAGAAAATGTAGAGCCAAGATTTGAACTTTGCGGTTCGGAATGATGTTGAACCTACTAATAGTTGAGTTACTTGTAACGACCCATGAGGTTGTTTTGATTGTTTTGACAATTTGACCCCTGTTGACCAATTCCCTAGCTTCATTAGAGTGTATTTGACTTGTAGGGATGGTCGGCGCGATTCCCGAGGTAATTAGATGTGATTTGGGTGAGAAATTGGGATTTTTGAAAGTTCATAAGTGTTGGGTTGATCAAAAGTCAACATCGGAGGTAAATGAGTCTTTTTGGGATTTTCGTCGATTCCATTTGGTCCAAAATGTCGATTATGACTCGGTAGAGTAGTTGGTTCGCTTCCCGAGGGACTCGGGGGTATTTTGGTCACTTGGTTGGAAAATTAGTTTTAAGGTTTTTGGGGTTGACCGGGTCAAGATAACCTCTTTTGGAAATTCTGAGAGGGCGACTAAGTTCGTAACATGCTTTTTAGTTAAGATGCATATTTGATTTATATCCAGGAGGTTTCGGATGAGTCTCGGGATTTCGGGATGAAGGAGTGAAAAACCAATTTTTTCTGGTTCAGTGTTTTCTAGTTTCCTTCTATGCATTCGTGAGCTTGGGTGGACCTAGAAGGGTCGCATTCGCGAGAATGGTGTCGCGTTCGTGTAGTGTTTCAAGGGGTCTGAGCCGGCTGGTTCACTATTGCGTTCGCAAAGCTTGGGCCGGGCCAGCTCTGGCGTTTGCGATTCTGTATCGTGTTTCGAAAAGTAAAGTTTATCTGGGCAGATTTTAAAACCCCAAATCATGATTTGACTCCCCATTCACGTATGTATCATTTGGGAGCTCGGTTTAAGGAGATTTGGCAAGATACATCCATTGAATAAGTTCCTAATCTTCATATTTTGGATTATATCACGGATTATTATGGGTTCTCATGCTAGGAATCATGATTAAGATTGGGGAAAGAAGGGATTTATGAACCCTAGGCTTATACTAAGATTTTCTTCAATTGAGCGTGGAATTGGTGTTGGTTTTTGGGGTATAGACTCTATAAATCATAGGTAAACTAATTTTGGGTTAAATTCCCTGTTTTGTCCTTTGAGGCTCGGAATCTGGGCGACTTTTCAGGTTCAGATTTAAAGAATAGCTTTACGGGTATCATTGGATTCGTATGACTTCATAGAACAATAATTTAACCCTATTGAACCCGATTTTGCAATAAAATTATGGCTTTGACCTTCGGGGTTCTAGACCCATATCTTTTGTTTGGAAATATGGTTATCGATTGACTCGTAACCTTACGTATAATCTGTGTTTGAAAAGATTGGGATCGATCGAAGGCTCTACAAAAGGGCAAGGCTTTGTTGCCACTATCAGACTCCTATTTCAGGCATGTTGAGACTGTGAACCTTAACTTAAAAGTCATGATTGGTTAAATTGGACTAATAAGAGGGAAATGGGGTAACTAAAGGGAGTCTCGACACTTGTGAGGTGAAGAACACTTGTATCAGGTGCCGGTGCCATGTTATGGGTATTTGCATAATTTAAATTGTATGGTCCGTCTGAATGCCATGTTTTGAGCACTAGCTAATAGTGTGTGTGTGTGTGTGTGTGTGTGTGTATATATATATATATATATATATATATATATATATGTGTGTGTGTGTGTGTGTGTGTGTGTGTGTGTGTGTGTGTGTGTGTGTGTGTGTGTGCATCGTATGTATCAATATATATATACCACATAATTGTTCATGCACACACAAACTACGTGATATACAAGAGATAACGAATATATAGTGAAATATACATTGATATATATGTGATATACACAGGATACACAAATGGAGTAGTCTTCAACCTCGAATTTTCAATTTGAAATTCAGCTTAATTCCACCTCAAATCGTCTCCAAAACACCTCCAAGATTGATATTCAAGATCCTTCAAATGTTTCCAATAAAATTTGATACCATCAATAAAAATCAGAATCCTTATTGCATGATAGATGAAGATATGACAACCATCTTTGATAAATGTATCGTTCCCATTATTAATTCCGTTTTTTAAGAAAAAAATCATTGAGAAATACACCTATTGTAGTGTTTGAAATTCTTAAAAACACGAAAAGTATATTATTAATTACAAGAAATATACTTATTCTAATTTATACATTCTAGACTATTATTTTGATAGGCGGCTATACAGTGTAAGAATTTCATAAATAAAAGGTACTCCCTCTATTCTAATTTATATGATGCATTTTGTTTTTAATTTATTAAAAAAAGATATCTTTTATATTTAGAACAATTTAACCTTTAGCTTCTAATTTTTTAGGAGATAATTTATAACTATACAAATATTTTATATAACTATAACTTAGATCAAGACTCATTCTTGGTCCGTCGCGGGAGGAAAAGGAAGCTTCGCATGCCGGACATTTCAATGTTCCTTCTACGGCTTTGTTTGACTTTTCAAGCCTCTCAACCATCCTCCACCTTATTCTGACTTGGTCAAAGCAATTTGTCACCTTCGTGTATTTATGAGTGACTACTACTCTTCCTCGTTAATTAACCTGGGATTACAATGGTGTAACAGTCCAAGAGATCACTAGACATCTTAATTCACTAAACTTTTATCAACTATTAAATTCTTAACTCGTAATTTTAAACACACATGGCACAATATGTCTAATGCTGAGTATTTAATCAAGTTTAAATTCTCAAATTCAATTTTAACCGCCATTGTTTTGTTGTCAGATCAACTTGTCAATTTCCGTATACTTTGTTTAACATTATAGAATTTGGAGACGAGTTTCCTCTAACAAAGGGGAATTGAGGGAATTTTTTTCACTGGGCATTGTGTTTCATTCGATAGAACTGACGAATAATATTGATCATGAACATCAGGTTGAGCCACACTTTATCTTCTTAAGACATAACATACATATGACTTTTATGGACCTGATGGTATTTTTATCCGCGTTTGGCATTGTTTTATGCAGTAACCGAAGCACTTACAAGCAGCATGTTAGGATGTCATAGTCTTAACGAATATGAGAAATATACTCCATTTTTGTCATAGTTTATGAAGTAAACTTTTGTTTTTATTTCGTTTTAAAAAAAGTTAGTCATATTTTTTTATACTTCGAAACTATTTGATCTTATCATTTACTCCCTCCCTTCCCTTTTACCCATATATTAAAAATGTTTTTTTTCATTTACTTGTCCATTTTGGTAAATTAAGAAAGATTTTTTATTCTAATTTACCCTTATCATTGAATAACTACTTTTTAAATTTATTGGAGTATTAGTTGTCAATGATTTTCAAAATATAGTTAATATGAAATACTTAACAAAAATATCTTAAAAGAAGTGCAAAGTTAGTAAAAGATGACGGAGGGAGTAGTGCATTTTACCCACACGACTGGTTAATTAATCACGACTCAGCTACTTGATGTAAACGTACACATTTTATGAGCTAGTGAAGAAAAGGAGTACATGTGGAACTTTCTCCATCTTTCATTTTAGTTGTTGTCTTGTTGATATTAAGGGAAAATTTAGTACTTTACATAATTTAGCTTATGTGTCAAAAATCTAACCTTTCATTTACGTAAACTAATAACCATAACACCATAACGGAGACAGAGATAAGCATTTAGAGCCCGTTTAGATTAGCTGGGAAAAAAAAAAAAGTAAGCTTTTAAGCAAAAGTGCTTAAAGTATTTTTTAACTGTTGAAAGTTGTTTTATAAATAAGTAGTTACGTATTTGGATAAAAGTGTTTAAAGGATTTTTAGAAGTAAGAGTAATATTGGAATTGACAGAAAATATAAGGAATAAAAGGGCAAAGTTGTTGGTCAAACCAAAATGACTTTTAAGCCAAAAATAAGTTGGAGTTGAGCAACTTCTTTGTTTTAGCTTATTTTAATCACTTTTTAACTTAATTTAAATCGTTTTTTATTTTTGTCAAACACTCAAATAAGTTAAAAATGACTTATAAGCTTGTTTAACTACTTTATAAGCCGATCCAAACGGGCTCTTACTATTGTGACTCCTCATGGCTTTTTTACTATTGTGACTTCTTGTCAGCGTCGTTTTCATATAGTAGTAGTTAATTTCTTCTGCAAAGGCATATATCCCTCTATATAGAGGACTGTACAATACATAATGAAAGTAGACGATCGAGGTCCAATATTTAAGCAACATTTAGAGTATGGCTCTTGTTTCCCTTCTTTTTTCAATCTCACGATAATTTATAAATGAAATAAGCAGGTTGTGCACAAACATGTAAGTGGATTAGCATGCATTATTACTACTATATAAAACCATCAATAGGGGTTTTTTCGTCCTCACATCCTCACAACACCATAGTCCCTATAGGAATCTTACACGTGGCATTGTCCTTGCATATTTTTTTTTTCATTTTTGTCTCATTCATTACTAAAGGCCACTTCACACATGGGCTTTCATAATTGGTGTGTTGTGTAACTTTTTCAGAAATCTCTTCTTGATGCTTATTAGATTATTCCTCTAATCCATATTATGGTGGTTTTAATTTTTATATTTTGTTTAAAATAAAAAGTTATTTATACAACTAAGCAAGTATAATTTTTTTTAAAAAATTTACCCTTATTTTCAATAAGTGAATTGCTACATAAGTAAGAAATATTAAATTGATAGTGTTTAATTAAATATATTTTAATTTAGGGATGTGATTTTTTAAAGGGTGTACCCAAACTAAAAACAGCATATAATTTGAACTGGGGAAGTACCTTTTAAATTATTTGTTCTTAGACTGGTACAATTTAGGTAATTTTGGCGCCAAATTTTTCTTTTTAACTGAAGCATTTATTAGGTCTTACTTTATATTTAAACATATCTCACATCATATATTCCTCATAGACATTTCTTCTCTATTATTTTAAACTTCCAAATTTTTGCTTCTTTAGTGAGATGACATATGCTTACGAATACAAAAAGTAAAATTTATTGAATGACGTTGTATAGTATTGAAGATGAAGGTAGCATTATCAGTCAAAATTGAACTATCTTTATAATCTCTTGTTTGATTAACTAGGAGCTAATCCTTTTAAGCATAAAGTATATATGTAACGACCCGTTTGGTCGTTATAGTCTTTCCGACATTTTCGCCCTTTTCCGAGCTTGGTTAACTCACTTTTGACCCTAGGGAATAGTTAGCACGCTTCCCGAGGTGTCTAGATCGGAGTCAGGTAACTTTTTGTGAAATATGGGCTTAAAGTGAAAAAGAGTTGACCCAAAGTTGACTTTTTGGGTAAACGGGCCTTTTTTGGAAATCCGTCGATTTCGAGAGGTCCGAATGGTCATTTAGAACTTGGGTGTATATCTGGTTCGATTCCCAATGCACTCGGATGCATTTTGGGACTTGGGTTGGGAAATTAAAATTAAGGTATCGATAGTTGACTCGGTCGATGAGACCTCCATTGAGAATTTCGAGGCCACGAGTGCGTTCGTAGCGTGTTTTTATGTGTGTCTATGTATGTGGTATGTGAGCAGATGGCCTCGGGAATTAGTCGGAAATCGGATTGAAATGTGAAACTTGGTGTAAATTTACGGTGTACGGTGCCCGCGCGGCAATGTGCCACGCGGGCGTCGCCAAAGCGGGTGACGGGCAGTGAGTATATTTAATGAAGTGTTAAAAGCCCTTAGTGTATCATTTAATACCATTATGAAATAGAGCTCTTGGGAACTGTTCTTGGAGAATTTTGGTGGAGATTCCTTGTGGTAAGTTCTCCTAATCCTCTTGCTAATTCACTTCTCCTAATCATCATAGATTCCTCTTTCCTTAGTAATTCCTTAGTAATGGAAGATAAAAGTGGAGTTAATGAATGTTCCATCTAGGCTTATTAATGATGAAATTGATGGAGTTTATGCTATATTTTGATGAATCTAAGGTTGTTAATCATATATCTTCCATTATTAGAGTTGAATTCTTAAATCAAAGAGTTAGGGTTTATACCTAAAATTGGGGGTTTTACTTGAAATCCGAAATTAGGGGAATCCATGAGTTAAATTAGCAATTAATTGTTGGGTTATGATCACCTTGTGCTTAATTTGATATTTTGCTCCCAAATTTTCCAGTTTGACCTTGTGGGCCCCGTTTTCCCAAATTCTAGGGTTGGTTTGACCTAAATTGAATGATAGCAATATTAGTATCATTCGTCATGATTTCTAATCTAGATTTCGAACATGCCTAGACTTTATTGATCTTGAGGCTCAGCGGAAGGGGAAGGCGAAAGAGTGATTTGTCGGTGTTTGTTGTTCGGCCTTCCAGGTAGGTTATGGCTTACCTTTGGTGAGATTTCGTATAAAGAAGCATATATTTAGATTATATTGTCGATAGAAGTGATTGAAATAATATATGTTCTCAATAATAATGAATTACATGTACAATGGAGTATTTATAGTACATAAATACATACAAAAGACTAAGCTACCCTTAGTATAATACACAATATTTATCACCCCCCCTCAAGCGATGCGTGATCTGGACGAACACCGAGCTTGTCACGTAACAGAAGCACCCTTGGTGAAGGAAGAGCCTTCGTCAACAAATCAGCATATTGATCATTGGAAGGAACATAATGGACTTGCAAATCTCCAGAGGCAACCTTTTCCCGTACAAAGTGAATATCTATTTCAATATGATTGGTACGAGCATGTTGTATAGGATTATAAGAGAGATAGATGCTGCTCAAATTGTCGCAGTAAATAGTAGAAGGGGATGAAATGGGTATGTGAAGATCACGAAGCAGTGAATGCATCCAAGTAACTTAGGCGGCGGCGTGACATGCCTATACTTCAGCACAGATCTAGATCTGACATTTTGCTTCTTGGATGACAAGAAACAAGATTAGGGCCAAGAAAGAGACAAAATACTGAGGTTGAACATCGAGTGGATGGACAACCTGCCCAATCAGCATCACTATAACACTTAAGATGATCAACAGAAGCACCACACGAATAAATAACCCATGAGATAGTGAGCCATTTAAATAACGTAAAATACGTTTTACAGCAGTGAAGTGAACAACCAGAAGGGAATGCATGAACTGGGAAGCATGATTGACCGCAAAAGCAATGTCAGGACGAGTAAATGTTAAGTATTGTAAACCACTAACAAGACTACGATAAAGTGTAGGATCTGAGAAAGGAGGAGAGCTTGTAGTATGCAATAAGGTTTTAAGAGAAATAGGAGTAAAAACAGGTTTTGAAAAAAGAAGATTTGCAAGACGAAGTAAGTCTTAAACATACTTGGATTGACAAAGAAAATAACCACCTTGACGTCGTGCAACAGAAAAACCGAGAAAATAATTAATTAGCCCCAAATCATTAATAGAAAATTCAGATTTAAGAATGCGAATTAAGGAAGACAGCAAGGAGGAAGAAGACGCAGTGGGAAGAATGTCGTCAGCATATAGTAGTAAAATAGTAATATCAGTAGTAGTTTTGTAAACAAATAGAGAACAATCAGATTTACTATTTTTGAACCCATGACGAAGAAGAAAAAAGGTGAAACGATGAAACCATGATCTTGGAGCTTGTTTTAAGCCATATAGAGCTTTGTTCAACTGACAAACATGGTTTGAATAGTTTGGGTGAACATAGCCAGGAGGCTGTTTCATATATACTAGTTCATTAAGAGTGCCATGTAAAAAGGCATTCTTAACATCTAGTTGGTGAACTAACCAACCCTTAGACGCCGCAAGCGCAAGAACAGTACGGATGGTGACTGGTTTCACCACTGGACTAAACGTTTGATCATAGTCTAGTCCACATTGTTGTTTATATCCTTGAGCAACTAAACGAGCTTTAAAACGCTCAAAAGAACCATCTGATTTTTGTTTAACCTTATAGACCCAACGACAACCAATTATATTCGCATTTGGAGGAGGTAACATTAAATCCCATGTTTTGTTAGCCGTCAGAGCATTATACTCTTTTGTCATTGCTCGTATCCAATTAAGATCTATTGCAGCTTCCTTAAAAGATGTTGGTTAAGATGGGAGTGAAGAAGTGTGTGAAAGAAGAGAAGGAAGTATACGTAGCTTAAGACTGCCAGTTTGAGCACGTGTTATCATGTGATGTTGGTTGGATAAAGAAGGTCGTGAATGAAGGGAAGAGAGAAGGGGAGATTGATGTGAAGCGGATAAAGGTGAAGATGGAACAAACGTAGAATCTAAGGAGTGTGCAACGAAATTAAAGTGACTTGAGTGAGAACGGCTTTGTCCAGAATGAGAAGATAAGGTTTCCAAGTGACGTGAAGGAGAGTTTGAGAATATTGGATGGTTCGGAGAGATAGGATTCATTTGAGATTGAGATACCAGAGAAGAATTAGGAGTTTGACATAGGATGGGAGACTGAATATTAGGATTAGTTAATTGATAAGGTGAGGAGATAAGCTTTGAAGAGTTTGGAGGAATTGATTTGCTTGGACTTTGCTAAAATCTGCTAGTGGATAAAGATTTTGTAGAAGTTGAATTCATATATGGAACCACTAAGGAAGTAGAGAAACGTGGAAGTGGATTGGAGTTGAAATTTGAAGGAGCTTGAAACAGAGAGTTGGAAGGAGTTACAGGTGAGGTAGACGATTTAAGATAAGTATAAGGAAAGAAGCTCTCATTAAATCGAACGTGTCTAGAGATATAGACTTTGCTCGTGACTGGATCAAAGCATCTAAATCCCTTATAATTTGACGGATAACCAATAAAATATACAATGCTTCGACCGAGGACTTAATTTATGTGGACAGTAGTCACTAAGATTAGGATAACAAAAGCAACCAAACACCCGTAAATGATCATAGGTAGGAGACTTGCCAAAAAGAAGTTCAAAAGGAGTCCGAAAATTAATTATAGAAGAGGGCGAATATTTGAAAGATGGACAACGGTGTGAAGAGCTTCAACCCAAAATATAGGAGGAAGAGATGCTTGAAAAAGTAGAGAACGAATCATATAGGCAATGGTACGATGCATACGTTCCACTTTGCCATTTTGTTGATGAGTATGCGGACATGATATTCTTAGAGAAATACCACTGTTATTTAGAAAGGCACGAAAGGATCCAAGCCGAACATATTCGCTCGCCCCATCACATTGCAACATTTTAATTTTTGTTGAAAATTGATTTAAGACATAAGCATGAAAATCTTTAAGTTTTTGAAATGCTTCAGATTTTCGTTTTATGGGAAAAGCCCAAACGAACTTAGTAAAATCATCAACAAAAAGAATATAATAACGAAAACCAATACACGAGGCAACCGGAGAGGTCCAAATATCACTAGGTATTAATGCAAAGGAAAAAGTAGTACAAGATCGGGATTCCATAAAAGGAAGTTTATGGTGCTTGCCAAGTTGGCAAGCGTTACATAGTGAATCTAAACCATTTAAAGATGAACAACAAAATTTATTTTCTCTAACTAATTGAGCTAGGCGCACGGCTTGGATGACCTAAACGTTGATGCGAGTCGAAGGTAGACGAAAGCTGCAACAAAGGCTTTGGGAGCAACACCACCAATAGACGAGGAAAAAAGGGAATATAGTGGTCCAGGACTATTGCACCTGAGAAGAGTTTTCTTCATCTTGATGTCCTTAACAAAAAAACCAAGGGCATCAAAATCAATAGAGCAATGGTTATCTGATGCAAACTTTCGAACACTAAGTAAATTAGTAGAGAGATTAGGAACGATAAGAACATTATTAAGAGAAAAATTAGAAGGCAGAGTAGAGATAGTACCATGACTAGTAAATGAGATGGGAAGTTGAGAGCCGTTACCAACAACAACTCTATCAGAACCATTGTTCGGAGATAAAGAGGAAAGAGTACCTGCATTTGGAGTCATGTGGGAAGTGGCGCCCGTATCAACCACCCATTGCGCATCACCAAGAGAAACAAAAGAATTAGGAGAAGTGGAAGATTGAAGATTAGAGAAGTATGCCCTAGAATTCAGAGATGGATATTCACGGGTAGAATGATTGGGTTGACAACAAAGTTGACACTGGACAACCATATGCATTGGTACGGAGTTGGAAAAGTGAGAAAGAAAAGTCGAAGGTGCTGGACCTAAGATAGATGGAGTGTGTGGGCAAGGAGCATATTGTGAAGATAGAGAAAAGTTCTTGCGAGATCCTTGATTTTGGCGACCCCTTCCACGACCACCAGAAGAGTTTCGACCACCATAGTGATTTTTACCACGTCCACGACTATAAGAAGAAGACTGTTGCTTAGCAACAAATGCCGTAGAGGAAGAGTCCGAATTTGATAGGGAAAAATTATTTAACTGGGATTCATGGAGGAAAAGAAGAGATCGAGTTTCAACAAAAGATGGAAACGGAACTCTAGTAGAAATAGAGGTACTTACAGACATGTAGTCTGAAGGAAGACCAGATAAGATTTGAAGGACAAGATCAGTATCAGAAATAGGATTACCAATAAGAGTTTAAGGTGTCAGCAATTGATTTCAAACGATGAACATAGTCGTTGATGGAGAGATTGCCTTTTTTAAGATTATGAAATTGCACCTTCAGTTGAAAAGTTCGTGAGCTCACTTGATCACGAAAGAGGCGTTCAATTTCAAGTCATGCCTCTCGAGCGGTTTAGTGAGCGATTTGGACGCAGAATTGCTCGAAGAATCTCTTGGGATATGGTCTTCTGAATCCATGATAATACAATAGAATCAAGTTGAATCCCTTTGTTGAAAACAAGATTAGCGACGAAGTGCCATCTTCTTAACAGTGATGATGTCTTTCGGGCAAGGAAAACTACCATCAATAAATCCATAAACCCCATGTCCCTTAAATGCGGTAAAAAAGAGTTCTCTCCACAATATGTAGTTGGAATAGTCAAGAACTGTAGGGACTAAGTTTTTGATGTTAGAGATAGAGATGGCAAAGTACGAAGGAGGAGAAGATAGCGAAGCATCAATGGAAGAAACGGATGAAGAAGTAGCAGACTGAGAGGAAGCCATGAGATCCGTAAAGATGAGAGAGACCTAAAAGACCTAAGCTTTTGATACCATGAAACAATATATGTTCTCAATAATAATGAATTACATGTACAGTGGAGTATTTATAGTACATAAATACATACAAAAGACTAAGTTACCCTTGAGTATAATACACAATATTTATCGGCAATGAATAATATTGATCATGAACATCAGGTTAAGTCACACTTTAGCTTCTTAAGACATAACATACATATAACTTTTATGCACCTGATGGTATTTTTATCTGCTTTTGGCATTGTTGTATTCGGTAACCAAAGAACTTTAAAGCAGCATGTTAGGATATCATGGTCTTAACAAATATGAGAAATACTCCTCTCTATAGTAATTTATGCGATACACTTTTGTTTTTAGTTCGTTTAGAAAAAGTTGTCATATGTTTATAATTAGAAACTATTTGATCTTATCATTTACTCCCTCCCTTCCCTTTTACCCATATATTTAAAAAAAAAAAAAAAAAAAAGATCTTTCTAATTTACTTGTCAAAGATTTTAAAAATATGGTTAATATGAAAAACTTAACAAAAATATCTTAAAAGAAGTGCAAAGTTAATACTGAACTAGTAAAAGATAACGGACCGTGTATTTCATTTTACCACATGACTTGTTAATTAATTACGACTTAGCTTCTGGATGTAAACGTAGACATTTTATGAGCTAGGGAAGAAAAGGAGTACATGTGGAACTTTCTCCATCTTTCATCTTAGTTGTTGTCTTGTTGATATTAAGGGAAGATTTAGTACTTTACATAATTCAGCTTATGTGTCAAAAATCTTACCTTTCAATTACTTAAACTAAATACCCATAACGCCATAACGGAGAGAGAGTAGCATAAGCATTTACTATTGTAACTACTCAGGGCTTTCTTACTATTGTGACGACTTGTCAGAGTCGTTTTCATATAGTAGTAGTTAATTTCTTCTACAAAGGCATAGATCCTCTTTGTAGAGAACTATACAATTTATAATGAAAGTAGACGAGGTCCAATATTAAAGCAACATTTAGAGTATGGCTCTTGTTTCCCCTTATGACCTTTTTCTTTTTCAAATCTCACGATAATTTATAGATGAAATATTCGTGTATGTAAGGGTACTAAAAATAAGCAGGTTGTGCTTGCACAAACATGTAAGTGGATTAGAATGCATTATATATAATTCAGCCCTATCAAGTGCAACCGAAAGATTGCAAGAGACAAAAAAATTCGGATAAAGCGCTCTCTTTTTCTTTTTGTACATTTTATTTAATTCTTTTTTTTCGACTAGCGCATAAAGAGCCAAGTCAAGATTTGAACTTTAATTACGAGTTTGAATTAGGACAACGACCTCAACCGTTGATAAATAGATTCTTACTATAAATTTCGTGCATATATTTCTTAACACGTGTGTAAAATTTGTGCTGAAGTTAGTGATTTTGCCGAACCGCCCATAAATTCAAGCCTGGCTCTTCTCATCATTTGTGAACCTTGTCTTGAAGTAAATAATGCCAAAGGAGTGATGTGAAACTACACTATTTCAGGACCACAAGAACTTCATGCTTTCTGTCTGCAATGATTACTTTACTAATATTGAAGCTTACAGCAGTTAATTAGTAGTAGTAGTAGTGCCTTAGCGAATATACTAACATCAGGTCTGATTTGAGATTGAGAGCACATTGTTTTGTCCTTTCGAATTTGGTGAAGCTGAAATGGTTTAGTCAATCGACAGATAAACATAAGACGAATCTGATCAGCATTCAACTCTAGGGAGAATCTTGCTTTCTTAGTCACTAGTACTATTTAATTATCTCTACTTAACGTTTATCAGACGTATCAACTAAATGTGGAATGTTTATGATAAAGTAAGGGGGGTGCAAGTTGTATTAATTTGTGACCAAAGTGGAAAAAATACTAGGGACCAGAGAAAAAAGTGAGAGTTATGGGGTAGAACATGGAGTAGCCGAAGGGGCTAGGAGAGGGGTATGGCTTTTTTCAAGTTAATGGCCATTCATCCACCAACATACCCACTCAAAGGCTTCTGGTTTCCGTTTTACCTTTATTTCAGGGGCAGAGTCACTGCATGCGCAGCCTCCACATTCTTAAAAAGGTCAATGTCTCCTGTCTAAATGGGCCTGTTTCCTGTAACACAATAGTAGTATTTGGAAGGATTAGATCCACTCTAACTAACGCAAATTTAACTTTTTCATTTCTGCTGCTTTGATCTTCTTGTTTATAAAGTTATATACTCCTTGATGCCTCAAATTATTTGTCGTGATTTTTAAAAATAGTTATTCTAAATTATTTGTCATTTTATAAGTTCAACTCATAATTAATTATTTTTTCTCTATTTACACTTAGTAGAATTTTATCATTAAAGGAGATGATATAATAAAGTAAATATTTAATAAAAAGATATTATAACTTAAACATAAATAAGAATAAAATAGGTCAAATACCCCTTAAATTAATAATATTTATTAAGTGACGTGTAAAATAAAAAAATAACAGATAATTTGAAATAGAAGAGACACATCCGAGACACGTCCTTTTAGTGGTTTTGCCCAAAACCACTCTGCCCAAATTTTAATTAAATATTGTATCCACGTACGTACGACAGTAATATTTTTTAGTTCTCCTTCCGTTTTAACTTATGTGGGGGTGTTTGAATTTTGAGAGGAGTATCACTTTGAAGTTTCATATCAGGATATATTCTCATATGTAAATACTTTGAATTATTAATTATTATGGCTTATATTAATTTTTATGTAATTTTTAAATATGTAAATTTTATTTCATATTGAGAAGTTTGACTTTCAAAATTCAATTCAAACAAGACACATAAACTATGACAGAGGGAGTATGTTATTTCATCCATTCAATTTATGTATCTTACATTCCTTTGTAGTACTTATGTTTAAAAAAGAATAACACACACTTCTAAATTTGAAAACAATTAACTTTGCGCTTAATTTCGTTTTACTTTACCTTTAATGAGAAATATTTATTATCACACAAATTTTAAGACTTGTTTAAGACCCCAAATTTCAAAAGTTTTATAACCATACAAATACTATGACATATTTTAAACTACAATAAGAAGTCTTGACTAATACCAAAATACCCCGACGTTTTAAAAAAATCACACACCTTTTTTTTAGATTGGCCCTATTACCTCCCTGGACAATTTTTTTCGGATTAAAATGCCCTTTTTCTTGATGTGGACAAGTGTGACTACAAATACCTTCTAAATATTTTGCGTTATAGCGCCTTTAAAAAACCTTCGACGTGTTTTAAAATGCCAATTTGGGCCACATAGATAAATTTAAATTCCCTCCATTTTTTAGGCTACTTCATCTTCTTCTTCACCCTATTTAATACCCATCTCCATTTTTTTTGTCAAAATAATACCCATTATAAATTTAGAGCTAGGATAGTGATTATTCTTATAATCACTATTTTCCCAAATCAAATTAAAAAAAAAAAATTGAAGAAAAAAAAAACTAAAATCTGGAAAAAAAAAATCAAGGTTGAAAATCTAATCTTGTTAAAGAAAATCTGATTGGAAGTTGCTTGTTTGGAGTTGCTACTTGTTGCTTGGTTGGAGTTGTTTAAGCACTAATTCTTTGAGTTGATTTGGGGAGAAAATTAAACTCCATTGCTAGGAATTTGGAGAAAGCTATGAAGAACACCAAGTGGGTTTCTTCAAATTCTTGATTGTTTGATGAAATTAATGGATGAACTTTGTTCTACTTGGTGTTAGGTGGCTTCCTTCACATTTGGGTTTTTTGGATCGATTTGAGGAAGTTGGTGTGATTTTTTTTTTCAACTCTAATGAAGATGATGATGATGTTGATGAAGATGAAGGAGAATTGGGTATGGGTTTTCGGATCCTCATAAATATACGAAAATGGAGTATGGAAAATTGAGAGATTTTTTTTTTTTTTTTTTTGAAGAAGAAGAGTAGATGGATGGAGGAAGGGGGAAATTAATAAAATGGGGGGAAATTAAAGATGTGGCACGTGGGCGCGCGCGTGTGGACAAACCGTTAATAATTGGGGGTTGTAATATTTCTTCGTTTAGCATCGGCAAAAAAGGGGCATTTTAATATTGAAAAAAATTGTCGGGGGGGTAATAGGACCAACGCAAAGGTTAGGTGTGTAGTTGGGATTTTGGTCAAACGTTGAGGGGTATTTTGATATTAGCTCGTCGAAGTCTTTATTTCTTTCCTACACTCTGTATCGATTTAAATTATATACTCCCTCCATTTCAATTTCTTTGTCTTAGTTACTATTTGGATAGTCAAAGGATATCTTCTTTCACCATAACTTTTTCAAATACCTTCTAAATATTTTGAATTGTTAACTATTGCGACTTATAATACTTTTTATATAGTTTTTAAATATGTAAATTTTATTTCAAATATTTGAAGATTCTATGTTCAAATTCACATGATCACATCAAGCATTAGTTACTTTGGCTCTCGTACTCCGAATCAAGCCAAACAAATTATAACACAAGGAGTATGCCCGATGAAGTTGTATGCATATATGTATAACATACAAGTAATAGCCAGAGTGAAATTGAAAAACTAGTGCCAAGTAAATGTTGGTACTAGCTTAATTGGATGAAAGTAACTGAATTATGACAGTCGATCCACATTGCTTGCTGAACGCTCAAAATCTTGGTTATTTTATACACTGCAAGCATGTACGTAGTCATCTATATATACGGGCATGTCTATAGGCAAAGATAGATAAATGAGCTTAGCCTTTCAGATTCTGCATGCAGTAGTGCTGAAACACACACAAACATTCACATTACTCCCTTTTTCTTTTTATTAATTTATGTGCAAGTTGACACACATTGCCAGGAATTTGCCTCCATAAAACCTCTTCCAAGCTAAGTTCCTTTCCACTTTCTGAACAACTCAGAGTCTTTTCCTTGATTCTTGAAATTTTCCTCACATTCCTCACCCAATTTGAAAGTAACGTTTCAGCACTATTACCACTACACAGTCATTTTCTATCTGTTCATACGAAACTTTGAAACTAATGGCATCGCTATCAACCCGTGTGCCTTTGCCACTACTTGTATTTTACATGACGCTTGCATTATTATTTTTATGTAGCCATGTTGTTACTGCTAGGTACCATCACCACGGTCATCGCGGCCACCATAATAAGAAACAACACAATAAGCATAATTCTCACATATCTTACCCGCCTTCTATTTCACCCGAGCCTTCTAACTCGCCTGGCGACGAAGGTGTTTATGATGTGAGGTCGTTTGGAGCAGTGGGAAATGGCTTTGTGGATGATACTGAAGCTTTTAAGGCTGCCTGGGATGCTGCTTGCCAAGTTGAGTCAGCGGTCATCCACGTTCCCGTTGGTTACTCTTTCATGATCCAATCCACTATTTTCACTGGTCCCTGTCAAAGTGGTTTGATGTTTCAGGTACCTATTTAAGATACCAGTACTTTGTTTTCTTTAGATGTCCTCCCTCAACTTTTGTGTTTGATTTGGCACCGATTTAAGAAGTAAGAATTTTTGATAAATCCCGAAAATACCTTTAGAACTTTATGAACATGTCACTAAGTATAAACTTAAAATTAAAGACTTTTGATGTCATTTTTTTTTTAACATATTAAAAAGGAAAAAGTGTCATATTGAATTAAATGATTGGAGTATGTCTTATTCTACTATCCCTTCTGTTCCTTTTTACGTGGCACTAACTATTCGATCCTTTAGAGTGCATTCTAAAAAGAAAAAAGGGCAACCCGATCAAACTAGTGGTTGCTTCCACGCTCGAACCCGTGATTTATAGGTCACTGAAAACAACTTTACTATTGCTCCAAGACTTCCTTTCTATGTTCTAAAAGATTGACATATTTATCATTTTATATATTTAAAAATAATTCAACTGTAAATTTCTCGTTTTACTCTGGCATACTTTTATGATCACAAAATATCATGGTATGTATGACCATAAATTTCATTTTTTTTTTGTATTCATTCAAACTATACCACGTCAACTAAAACAGAAACTATACCACGTAAATTAAAACAGAGGGAGCAATTTAGATGTACTCAAGAAACACTACAGAGGAATTTTGCTTTATGTAACTAATTTTGTGTGTCATCATGGGAAGTTGGAAGGAACCATAATGCCGCCAGATGGACCGGAGTCGTGGCCGAGCAACAATAGCAAGCGGCAATGGCTGGTATTCTATAAAGTAAATGAGTTGTCATTGCAAGGTGGAGGCGTAATAGATGGAAGGGGAGAAGAGTGGTGGAATCTGCCTTGCAAACCCCATAAGGTATATACGTGTCTACTTTTCCTTTTCATGCAGTACTGTATGGGATAGTGGTTTAATTTCAATAATCTTTACGAATCAATCTTTACACGTATGACGTACGTATGAATAAACTATCTAATCCTCAGTACAACAACAGGGACCCAATGGAAGTACACTGCCTGGACCATGTGACAGCCCAATTGTGAGTGAAAACAAACTTTTACCGCTAAGCATCATTTGCAATAATAGATTTTGTGAATTTAGGTGATATTATTCATTAATTTTAATTTCTTAATTCTAATAAGTAGATTGTAATATTTTGGTACGTATATTGCAGGCCATTAGATTCTTCATGAGCTCAAATCTAACGGTGGAAGGAATTTGGATGAAGAATAGTCCACAATTTAATTTCAGATTTGATAACTGCAAGAATGTGCATATCGAATCCCTACATATTACGGCTCCGGCCTGGAGTCCCAACACCGATGGCATTCACATTGAGCAGACCAGCAATGTTGAAATCTATGACTCACTCATCTCTAATGGTACGTAATTCTACTTAATTAGTCCTATCGAAGTCCTTATTTAATTTCTTGATCAATTACACCTTGATCCTAACATTAAATGTCGTGCATTAATTTTATATACTGTTATACAGGTGATGATTGTGTATCAATAGGAGCAGGATGTTACGATGTGGATATTAGGAATCTTACATGTGGACCTGGAGGACATGGAATCAGGTAGAGTTAATAATATACTAACTACTTGTTCTGATGGGGTGAATGGTGATTATGATAGGTGATTATGATATTATCTTAAAAGGTGGTCGTACAAATGGCTTGTTTATACTGGTACATACATGTAATATACTTTCATCTGAAAAAGCAACGAAAACAAACAAATATAAGAATGATTTTAATTTCTATACACTAATAATACAAATCGTTTTACATATGAGTATAATTTAACATGTCGTAGCAGGTTGTCAGATTTTTTTTATACTATCAGTGTATTGACGCATTATCTGCTTGTGTCGTTGTATAAAATAGCATTGGGAGTTTAGGCAACCACAACTCGCGAGCATGCGTATCAAACCTAACAGTGAGGGACTCGGTGATAAGGGAATCGGATAATGGAGTGAGGATCAAGACATGGCAAGGCGGATTTGGAGCAGTATCGGGAGTTTCCTTCCTTAACATTCACATGGACAACGTAAGGAATCCCATCATAATCGACCAATTCTACTGTCTCTCAAAAGACTGCAGCAACCGCACCTCAGCGGTGTCCGTTTCGGACATTGAGTACAGTGGCATTAAAGGAACGTACGATATAAGAAGCCCGCCTATGCATTTTGCTTGTAGTGACACTATCCCGTGCACTAACATAACACTTTCGGACATAGAACTTCTGCCTGCTCAAGGAGACTTAGTGTTGGATCCGTTCTGTTGGAATGCGTATGGCGGACAAGAGACGCTTAATATTCCGCCTATTTTCTGCTTGTTAGAGGGAACTCCTCCAGCAGTTTTTGAAAATAACGACTTGGGTTATTGTTCGTGAAATTTGCACGGACATTTTATATTGCCTGATTGTGCGATCCGTTTTTTCCTGTTTCTGTACATATCAGGTTATAATAGATTGGTGGATTTGAGATGGGAATCCAAAACACCGATCTGTATAATGTAATTTAGATCAGATGGGGAGCTTATTGTTTACATGTTTCCCATGAGATTTACTTTAGGTTTTCAATTCATTACTCAATGCAATACTTTTGTGCCTTCTGTGCTTATTTCAGTAATATAATTTCTTCTGTTTGGTATGTACGTGCAAGAAGTGATGGCACAAAATCGTCTATTCTTGCATGCATATATTGGAGTACCTCTTTCTTCAGGCAAACTAAGAATTAATAAAAGAAATGTCATGAATCGTATATGTTTACTCTTCAGAATTCCTAAAAAGAAAAAAGAAAAGAAAAAATCGGTTTTGGATCAAATGACGAGCTCATTTGAAAGCTTTTTTTTTTAAATTAGCGCCCAATAAGTAGGCTATTAGATTGAGTAATTAATGTATAAAAGTTTCGATTCGAGCGAGAACCCAAATGAATGAGGTGAGAAGATATTGATTGAAAGCTTCACTATTTTGAATAATAAAAAAAAAACTGTTTGAAATTCGATCGTAAAGAACGAAAATCTCATTATTTATTTGGTGGGCCTATCGACCGATTTGGGTTACCATAGTGTTTGAGTGCCAAGTTTCCTCCTAAAGCTCATAGAGAATTTGACATAATTAATTATATATTGCAAATATCAATTGAGAAGATGATTTGTGTATATATATATATATATATATATATATATATATATATATATATATATATATATATATATAGTACAATATAAGAGTTAATTAAGAACTTAATTGAGTACTACTACTTAATAGAAAGCACTAAAAGAACGGCTTAAAGAATGTAGTGCACATAATTCAATCTCATGTCGGTTAACTTCATTTACATTACATTGACTTTTATTCATAATAACTACTACTATGTGCTATTGCTTTAATAAAAATAACAAACAACATACTTAGTGTAATCCCATAAATGGGATTGCTTTAATAAAAGAATCTCTAATTAAGCTTTAACTGCTGAAAGGAATTTGCCTCAAAGCTCTCCCGAAAGCACCATCGCTCGTTTAGAACCTAATGCAGTTATTCATGGTTTCACGAGTCATTGGCCCTCCAACTTATTAATTTAGTTTAATTTGTCTAATCCATATGTTTAAATCAAGTAAGAATGTTTTATCTATGTAAATGGTAAGCAAAGTTCTTTATTTACTTGGATAAACTTCCAATGTTTTGGTATTGATATTGACTTCTAGTTGATCAGTTAGCAACATCTCCCATCGTAGTAATAGGTGCAAACACACTTTGCATTTTCTTACAAACTCCAGAACTTATACAAAAGTTAATCTCAAAAGGAAAATTGAGGGGAATCGATTTGCAAATTGGAAAGTAGCATCTTAAAGGCTCAAGATGATCATCACATACTTCACACGACTTAACGCTAAATTTTGGCAAAATGCGTATCCAAGGGTGTGATTTAGTGATCGATAAGTAGGAAGAGAAGCATAATGTCTCATGTATAAATTTAAGCAGAGACAAAAACACTAAGTATACAATTTTTTCTCATCTAAGGGGGTAGCAGATACCGAAGAAATAGTTGAGGTTAATTAACACATACTAACTCGGACACCACCATCATAAAAAAAAAAATTGAGGTAATTAAAACGTATGCTTTGAAGCTCAACATTATGAATTTGTTAGGTAAAGGGCCATTTCGAAATTGACTAAAGGAAGAACACTAAACAAAATTAATACTCCAATTATTAATGCAAAATCATTTGTCCCTGCTACTTCGTGATTTCTGAATTTTTTTCTCATATAGGTCCGCTAAACATTGTAAATTTTCGTAGTACTGAGTATTAGAGGACAAAATAACTAAATGTCATACTTCCACTATGAAATTAAAACTATTTATACTTTATGATTTGAAGGACGTCACGATAACTCATTAACATGACAAGTTTGAAAGGTGCTGATGTAACCTAAATAAAATCATGCTGAGTGTCAACTTTCCGACCTTTCTTAGACCCAATCCGCACAGCTAATAAGAAAAGGGGGAACTGATAAAGAGGCAATATTAAAATTTTAAAGTCTACTTTTTGTTGGTGAAATTGTACGCAAGTTTATAGTCAATAAGAAGAAAAAGTAAGCAATACGAACAAAAAGAATATTACATCAAGGTCTAGATTTAAAAAAAACCCTAATAACTCGTGCAAAGTAATAAACCACAAATAACAAACTATGATTTCTCCATAGTTTACGTATAGAAGAAAACAAAAAGGGGAAAAAATGAAAAGGTAATATGTTTTTTTAATTCAATTAATACCTGAAATTCATTCATTCGGTATCAGCTAAATCTACAAAGAAGAAAGTTTTTTTTTTTTTTTTTTCAAACCAAAAGTTCTTCATTCCAAATAATATACTCCCTCGGTTCAAACAGAGTGTCCGCTTAGCTTTTTAAATTTTGATTCAGAAAGAAGGTCTACATACCAAATTAAGAAAGAATTAAACTTATCTTTTCAGATTTACCCTTATTAAGTGTTAGGTTACCGAATCCCAATACCTATTTAATTAAGGCTAGTTTAATCAAATTATCTATATTTTTTAGGAGCTAGTATTTTCTTAAGGAGTGTGCAAAATACCTAAGTGTACACTTTTTTTGAACCGGAAGGAGTAGTATATAACTAGGATGGAAATAGGCGTTACGTTACCGATTCGATAAAACTTAATAAATTTGGCCGCACCCCTATATGTATTAAAAATTACACTAAATACATACTAAAATTAAATTTAGAATTTACTACTTCCTCCGTTCCAATTTATGTGATGTAATTTGACTGGGCACGGAGTGTAAGAAATAAAAAAAGACTTTTGAATCTTGTGGTTTAAAACAAATCAAAGATACTTGTGTGGTTATAGATTATCTCGTTAAGTGTAAAAGGTAAAATTTAAAATTAAATTGTTGCCAAATAAAGAAATGTGTCATTCTTCTTTAGACTGATTAAAAAGAAAAGTGTCATATAAATTTGGACAGAGGGACTGTTTACTAATGATCTTGAAGTTACTGTCTCGAAATTAAGGACCCGTTTGGCCATGAGAATTTGTCACTTTTTTCTGGAATTTCCCCCCCACTTTATTTGGGAATAGTGTTTGGCCATGAAAATTCCAAATACAACTTGAAGATGTATTTGAAAAACACCTAAAATTTTGTTTTCATTTTTTTCCACTTTCAATACATTCAAATAACCAAATATTCTCTGCAAAAACTCCAACTAAACACAACTCCAACTTCAAACTAAAAAAAAAAAAAAAAAGTAAAAAATATTTGATTTTCATGACCAAACGCCCATTAAAATTGCAAAAGGGAAAGAAACTTTTGAGAAACATTTTAGGAAAAAGTGTAAAATGGTGAGTAGGTCCGAATAGAGCAAAGCAAATATTGGAGGCGCATGCGCAAAAATGTAAGGGACCCATTGTGGTAAAGGCAATGGAGTTCAATTTCATATCTAGGAACAAGAACAATAGGGAGAAGGTAGGTGTCTCCATAAACTGAAAAAGCAAAAATGGGTTAGATTCTATGCCTATGTTTTAAGTATTATTATTATTATTATTATTATTATTATTATTGTGGCTTATACTTTGTTGTTCTGTCTCATGGGGGAAAAGGGAGAGGTGATTCCAATTTGTAGTCGGTGCACCATACTATCAACTTAATCGAGGACTAACTGCTAAAAGCCAACAACCACCCCACAAAACTCTGCTTTTCTTTTTTATCTGCCCATTTCTGAGTTCTCTGATTCTCTCCCTTTTTGCTTTTCATTTGTAAATGTTTTTCAATAGGGTGTGTTTGGTACGAAGGAAAACATTTTTAATTTTTTTATATTGGTTGGTCCAAATTTTCTTTTTTAGAAAAATAAGTCTCTTAAAATCAGGAAAATAATTTTTCTGAAAAAAAAAAGTTGGAAAAATAAGTTTTATAAGTGACATTTTATTCCTTCCGACCCTCCAACACACCCAATCCCACCTCAACCCTCCATAGCCCCACCTTCACCTTCACCACCATCACACTCCTAGCCCCTGCTCACACCTTCGTAGTGTTTGCTTAGGTTTTATATAAATGATTTTGAAATAATATTGTCTACAGAAAATTATTTTTGTACGAAAAATATTCGTGAAAAACAATTTCCTTTATACCAATCACACCCTTAGTATCTCTTCCTGTCCCACTTACATGATGATATTTCACTCAACATGAAGTTTTAAAAAATAAAATTTATAACTTAATATAAATTATAAATATTTATGCAATTATTAATCATCTCATAGAAGGTAATAAGAAAATTTAAAATTACTGTAAGTGAGTGTGATATATATTTTTTTTTAACCAACTTATGAAAAATGTCAATTTGAGACTGATAGAGTAATATTTTCTTGCATAACAATCAACCATTTTAGAAAGTAGAGTCATCTGCTGCTTTATTGTACTTTCCTTATAAGCTACACCTTTTAACTATAGTAAGTAGGGAGAGTATTTATTCAACTTTTAGGTACAGACTTTAGTAATACTATACTGTTACATTGGTAGAAAAATCAAATTTGACCCATTCTTGAAACAGTGCAAGGTTGTTTGAGCTCCTCCCATTTTATTTTTTTGAAACACTTGAAAGGTTTCCTTGCAGTGGAAAGATTAGATTCCTTTCCCCATAATTAATTAAACGCCTCTTTCCGTAATAGTGAACTCGCAAAATGAATCTTTTTGTCATAAAGAGATTCGTCATTTTTTTCGTTGTTTACTTTAATTGTGATTTTAAAAGGTAATTTAAAATTTTGTCTTGATTCGGGTGGGGATAACATTTCTTTTGCATCATGGAGTTCTAAAAATTTCAACCATCTCATAAATGGATAGAGAGTTAGAAATTTCTCGAACGAAGCACACTTTTTTGTATACGTCAGGAATATTCCATTTATGAGAAGGTGCAAGGATCAAATGAATAAGCTATCCTCCTCTCTCTCAAAGAAGACGTGCTTCAAATTCAGTCGGCGCTTAAAACAATTTGGCTTCTCCATATTACTATAACTAAGCAGTGTTTTAAAAGTCAAGGGCGTAAGGTGGGGCGTTTTACATTTGCCTCGGCGAGGCATAAGCCCCATGGTTATTATATATATATATATATATATATATATATATATATATATATATGCTTGATCCTCACAATCAAGCTAAATTTAAATATGAGACCTTAAGTATAGTACCATATACAAAAAATTTAGTCTTGCCTTTTTTTATTTTTCCTATTTGTTGTTTTTTTCTTCATATAGTAACATTATTAGTATTTATATTAATGAGGATCAATTCAAGTCAATAAGATATTAGCCATGTGTTTTAAAGACATTACCTAGGATATTATTGTAAAAACTTTATTTAATAATATGAATATTTGAATAGTTTAGTTCAAAGTTTTAAAATATTGCTCTTAAAACATAGATAGTGTTTTTTCTTTCTTTTGTTATATATATTTTGTACTTCTTTTTACAATTTCAATATTATGTAAGAGAAACTTAAACCATAAAATTCATCGGTAAAAGTTTTTGGGGCCTCAAAAGTCACCCTCTAGTCACCCCTGCTTACAACTTGTAATTATATATAACATAATGTTACAAGTATAAATAATACAATGAAATAAAAGCTATTATGGAATACAAATCAACTCTGACATCTTAACTTTCAAACAATGAAAAAATTACAATTTCTTAAAACAATATTACTATCACGCTGTTCATTTTATATCAATAAATTTATCAGTATTATAATTAAAATGTAACCCCTTCATGAATAAAATTAAAATTACTTTCAAATAACGAAATAGTAAAATATGATAATTTTGATACATAGGACAGAAGACCAATGACAAGTGAAAATGTACAAATCAGCTATGTATTTTTTAAAAGAAATATTAAGTGATATTCACCCTTATGATATTCTCAAATAGTAAATATGAAATACTACAACTTGTTATTTGAGTTACACCCAATCTTATTATTTATATAGATGAAAAACTATTCAGCATTATTAATTTGTTAAAGAATTACAAGGGTCAACAATTATAATTAAGGAATTTAACATATAATTTGTGTAAGAACTGTTAGGCAAGCCCCGAGCATTGGGCGTATGGCGTGTTTAGGGCGTACATTCAGGCGCTTAGGACGTAAGCCTCACAGGAACTAAGCCCCGCACGTGAGCCCCAGAGCGTTTTGCCAGTGCCTCATCTCAGGGCGAGACCTGAAACTGCTTTTTAAAACACTGTATCTAAGTCAATAGGTCAACTGAAAAAATGAAGTACTATTTTTTATCAACAAAAAGATTCTTATTCAGCAAATAGAGAATTTCCTAAAGGATTCGAGGCATGAGAATCGAGAAATTCTGAGTCAATAATTTTTTTTATTCAAAATGGTAAAAGAACAAAGGCAAAAGTCATAGATAGCCCCTTAAACTTTGCCACATTTTTCTCTGGAATACCTAAACCGAGGATTGTACCTATTGGGTACCTAAACCAATCCAAATTCGATCCTATTGGGTACCTTTTGCCTACGTGGCGAAGCAATTGAGTTTCACTTTTTATTGGGCGCGTGGACAACCCTTTCTTCCTTAATTTTTTTTTTTTGGTTAAAATTTTATCTCTTTTAAATAAAATTTAATAGATAAATAAATAAAAAACTAACCCACACGCCCCCACCCCGTCTATCCCCTGACCACACCCCACCCCTCCTCTTTCACCCAAAATGTTCTCCACTGTACGTTCTCTTCTTTTCTTCTTCTTCTTTTTTTTTTTTTTTTTTCTCTTCTTCTTCTTCCTTTTTTTTTTTCCTTCTTCTTCTTCCCTTTTTTTTTTTTCCTTCTTCTTCTTCATTATAACACTTCATTTCTTTTAATTATTTATATAAAATTAATTTGTGAATTGGATGTTATTTCTTACCACCATTTTTTTTTGTCCTTTTTAGATCTGAAAAGTAGCATTACCATCTTGTTCACCGGAAAAAATGGGAATTCACCATTACTATGACCCTTTTTTTTATCTCAGCTTTCATTAAAGGTTAGTGGGTCTTATAAAGACATTGATAGACCTAAATAAGAGAAGAAAAGAGAATAAATTATGGTGGGGTGGGGGGACGGCGGTTAGGGGTGGTGGTGCTTCGCGGCCATATGGTGGGGGGAGCAATGCCGGTTTCTTTTGCATTGGGGGGGGGGGGGGCGAAGGAGATGAAAATTTTTTTTGGGGGGGGGGGTATAATTTATTTTTTTAATTATTATGATGGACCCCACAGACACGTGTCACGTTTTCATTTGACAAAGTTGTCATGTCATGGAGAGTGTAATACACTCACTTAATTTTGCTGATTATTGTGAAAAAGGTACCTAATGGGATCGAATTTGGACTGGTTTAGGTACCCAATGGGATCGAATTTGGACTGGTTTAGGTACCCAATGGGATCGAATTTGACCGGTTTACAATGTTTAGGTAGATCAGGTATAAGACAACCTCGTTTAGGTATCCCGGTAGAAAAACGTAAAATTTAGGGGCTATATATGACTTTTGCCAAGAACAAATAAATTTAATAAAAAGGGATGGGGGTATGCGGGCTTGCGTGGGTGGGTCGGTTGGGGGTTCCTAGCCGGCTTATCATTAATCTTGTAGGGTCTACTTTGACCCCAAGCAAAGGCAGCAGCCTTATTTCTGCTTTTTCGTCATTCCCTCCCCACTTCCACTCAACCTATACGACGTTTCCTTTTTCATTGTTCCTTGTTACAATTAGCAATTCAGGGTATACAGGCTATAGAGCATTGCATTATGCACTGCAATTCTTTGGTCTGCTTTCGTATTTATATTTGATTCATTTCTTCCTAAGACATAGATAAATTAAGTGTAGCTAGCCGTACGTGTTAAAGAACCAAACATAGCATTAATAAAAAAAGATGAAAGATGGATTGTGATTATTAGACAGTAAAGTCCAGTTAAATTAATTTAGAGCCCGTTCGGATTAGCTAAAAAAAAGTAGCTTTTAAGCATAAATGCTTAAAGTACTTTTTAAGTGCTGAAAGTTATTTTATAAATAAGCAGTTACGTATTTGGATAAAAGTACTTAAAGGATTTTTAGAAGTAAGGGTAATATTGAAATTAATAGAAAATATAAAGGATAAAAGGGTAAAATTGTTGGTCAAACCAAAATGACTTTTAAGAAAAAAAATAAGTTAGGGTTGAGCAACTTCTTTGTTTTAACTTATTTTAAACACTTTTTAATTTAATTTAAATTATTTTTTATTTTTATCAAACACTCAAATAAATTAAAAATAACTTATGTTTTAATTTGACCAACTTCTGCCCAATGCAAACGGGCTCTCACTTACAAATCGAATTGTGATTATTGAAGGATATATTGCACCATACATTATGCAAGTGTGAAATAGTCAAACTCAGTAGTCAGTACCGCCAAGAAAAAAAGGAAGAATGTTTGCTTGTTTGCTTCCTCAGAAAGTGTGGAAAAGAGAAAAGGCTGCCAGTGCACAAGCCAACCACAACCTAGGACTAAGAGAAAAATGTTACTCATTGGATACAGAAGATTCTTGATAAGACAAAGTTAAGAATTTCTCCTTTAGCTCTTCATTTTAGATTCATATTCCTTTATGCGACTTATTATCTCATGTTATTTGCAATAATATGACGGTTATTGGAGCAACATGAACTATGACACGCTTAGAAGCTATTTACGAGATTCTAAAGGTATTTTCTGCATTATATTTAGATTGTGAAATCTTATTAGATTACATACGCCTATTAAAAACCGTCAATCAACCAACCCATTTGAAGGGCAAAAATATAAATATCAGCCCATTAATTAGAAGGATAAATCGCATTTTTTTTTGCGGATTACCCTTCAAAGGCATTGGTCTTTAATTTTTTCCCTCAAATTAGTGGTATTTAAATTTTTTCCCTTCGCCTAATCTCATGAGGTTTGGGGTTCGAACCCGGCCCAGTAAAAAAAAAATCGTAAGACAGAGTTTCATAGCAAAATTAGGTCTATTCGGACAAAAGTTAGGCCTTAAAGCAGAGTTTTGCAAAATTTCAACTGAGTAAAAAAATTTAAAAAAAATTATCTTAATGCAAACCTCTACCTTAAGGGAGAGTTTTGCCTTATGCCTAAGGCAAAACTCTGCTTTGAGGGATAGTTTTGCCTTATGCCTAAGGCAAAACTATGCTTTAAGGGATAGTTTGCCTTATGCCTAAAGGCAAAACTCTGCCTGATTAGGTTGAGTTTGCAGTCAAACTCTGCCTGGTTAGGTAGAGTTTGAGGCAAACTCTTTCTGAAGGTAGCAAAATTCGCCCCTGCGAATCGAAACTCTACCTTGCTATTTTTTACAATTTTTTTTGACTGAGCGGGGGTTCGAACCCAAAATTAAAGGATTTGTTGCGAAGGGCAAAAATTAAAGACCACCCCCGAATAAGGGCAATCATGCAAATTGCCCGATAAATCACGCAACAAAGAATATAGGGCAATCTGCACGATTACCTTATTCGGGGGTGGCTTTAATTTTTTCCCCTCAAATTATTGGTCTTTAATTTTCGTCCTTTGCCTAAAAACCCATCGATTGCGGGTTCGAACCCAGCTCAGTCAAAAAAAAAAAAAAACTCGCAAGGCAGAGTTTAGATTTCGCAAGATAGAATTTGCCTACAAAACTCTACCTTAAAGTTGAGTTTGCTACCTTATAATGCAGAGTTTGCCTTGAGGCATAAGACTCTGCCTTCAGGCATAAGAGATAGAGTTTGAATGCAAAACTTTGCCTTGTGATTTTTTTTAAAATTTTTGATTGAGCGGAGAGTTTGAACCCAGAACCCATGAATTTTTAGGTGAATGACAAAAATTAACCACCAATTTGAGGGATAAAAATTAAACACCAATGCCTTCGAAGGGAATCTGCGCAAAAAAATGAAGAATATTGACGTTACTAGCCCAAGAAAATATGAAGACATTAGCAGCCCAAATGATGATGAGGACTTCTTTTGGGCTCTTCCCCCTGTTTGGTGGTTGCAACTAAACCCATCAACCGGTTCGGGTTAACCGGTTCAAACTGGTAATCGGACCGATAAAATCGGAATCGAAATCGGTTAACCGTATATTAAATCGATTTCGATTTCTATTTTTTGGAATCGGAACCGGTTAAATCGATAAAATCGGAACCAGACCGGTTAAACCGATTGAATTAATTTTTTTTTTTTAATTGTAGCCGTTGGGCTACTAATTTGGACCGTTGGGCAACGGTCCATTTGCAAAAATGGCCGTTGCCAAACGGTCCCAAACCTATTTTTTGCCCCCAACCCCCCAAAACTTTTTTTTTTAACACTTTAACTCATCCCCCACCCCTATATAAACCCCTCTCCATTTCCATTTTAATCCATACCAATTCGCTTTCTCTTTCTCTCAAATCTCAATCTCTCAATTATAGTTACTTTGCAACAATTAGCCACTTTAAATTTCTCTCAAATAAATATTATAAAGTCTTATTATAGTTTCAATTATTAATTTTGCAATTATAATATTGTTGGTGGAGTTGGTGATTTTGCAACAATCCGAAGTAGCTTTGGTGGATTTGCAATTCTAGCCGCCTTCACTTTGTTGGAAATTAGTCCGGCAATTTGGTACCTTAGTTCCAACTCTATCTTTATTTTTCGCAATTTAATTTAAGAAATTTAATTCTAGCAATTTAATTTGTTGCAATTTATTTTCTTGTGATTTATTTGAGTGTGATTTAAATTAATTCTATTTAATAATGCCGAAGAGATTTAGACGTGGTGCGGTAGTAGTGGTATTGTTAGGGGCGGGTTTAATGAGGAAATATTTGTGGAAGAAACACCTAATTTAGGTATTGATGTTGGTGGAAATAATCCACTTTTAGATCATGAGGCAATGCAACAACATTATACCGACACTTTTAATGAAATTGATGATGATGATGATGAAACACAAGTCCCCGAAAATCCCATAGGAGATACAGGTCCTGCACAATCACATAGACAAGATAAACCGCCTAGAACTCGTAAGCCAACCGCTAAAATTTGAAAATTTATGACTAAGGATAAGGAAAGCCTAACAGCTAAATGTACTCTTTGTGGACAAGTATTTGCTTTTAGGTAAGGAACTAGTAAGGATGGTGGAACGGGTATACTAAATGGTTATATGAGAAAGAAACATATGGATGTTTGGGGAGAGCAAACGAGTTCAAATGTGGGGGGTATTCAAATGACGATAGACCCACGAACCGGTAAAAATTTTAAGTATGACAAGGAAAAAGAGCGTATAGAAATAGCTAAAATGGTAGCATATGATTGTTTACCATTTTCCTTTCCTTCGGGTTTGGGGTTTGTTATTTACATTCAACGTTGTTATAATCCGTTATTTGAGGGTATTCCTAGAAGTACTTGTAGAGCGGATGTTATAGATTTGTATAAAAAATATAGATTTATTTGCGCCATGTATTTAATTCTTTAAATTGTAATGTTTCTCTTACCGCTGATTTGGGTCTTAGTCTTAACAAGTTAGATTTTTTTGCTATTACATGTCATTGGGTTGATGACAATTGGGTTATGCAAAAAAGAATTATAACTTTTTTATATGATGAAGGAAAAGGTCGTCACGATGAAAATTTTTTAGCGGATTCAATGTCTACTATTATGAGATTTTTTAACATTTATAGAAAAACACTTTGTATTGCTTTAGATAATGCTTCTAATAATACAAAGGCGGTTGGTCTTTTAAAAAGAGAATTAAACTCTCCGCTAAAAAATATTTTTCATGTGAGATGTAGTTGTCACATTTTAAACCTAATTGTTAAAGATGGTCTTGTGTGTTTTGACGATTCTATTCAAAAAGTTAGAGATGCGGTTGCGTTTCTTTTTTGTACTGCTAATAAGGGAAGACTTAGAGATTTTAAGAATTATTGTGTGGAAAATAACCTTAGACCTAGAAAAATTCAAGTAGAAATTGAGACTAGGTGGAACTACACTTCCATTATGCTACAACAAGCATATGAGTATAGGATTCCCATACAACAAGTTCACAACAAATATAATATTAATAATGATGATTGGTTAAATTTTACGCATTGGGAAGATATTAAGGAATGTATTGAACTCTTAGAAAAATTTTATAATGCAACTCTTGCTTTTTCTAAACAATTCTATCCCACGGTAATCGAAATTTTAGCCTACTTAGCGGAAATAGCTAGAGTTTTACAAGAGTATAAATATAAACCCGGTTATCAAGCGGCTATTTTTGATATGACAACAAAATTTAAGAAGTATTTTTTTTCATCCCAATTTTATTTATATTGGGTTATCTTTTAAATCCTTCTTTAAAAGTGTCTTATACTAGAGCATTGGTTGGTCAAATTTATACATTTTTAGAAATTGAAGAGGGAGTTCAACCATCTTTAGCTGAAGCCGAACTCGCTATTGATGACGAGTTTAGAATTTTTTTTTACTCATTATTCTAATTTGGAAGAACATGCTACACCCGTTGCTCCACGCCCTACTACTTCTCAAAGTAGCAAAAAGGGCTTGTCGGGTTTGTCGCATTTAAAAGTTTTACTTTCACAGCCAACTCCTTCTTGTAGTGCAAACTTTGATGAATATAACTTTTATTTGATGCAGCCAAATGTGGATATCAAGGAACTAGATGAGTTGGACGTCTTAGCATGGTGGAAGAAATATAAGGCAAGTCATCCGATACTCTCAAGAATGGCTCGAGATATCCTTACGGTTCAAGTATCAACCGTGGCTTCGGAGAGTGCATTTAGCCAAGGAAGACAACAAATTGGAGACCATAGACACTCATTATCTGGCTTTAGCTTACAAGTACTAGTGTGCATTCGCGATTGGATTAGATCGGAGGGATGCAATCAAAACTTAGAAGCGGAGGAAGGCGAAGAGGAAGAGATTGAAGATTTGATAGCAAGTGGACCAGACTAAATGGAAGACTGTGAAGATATCTCCATGACTGAATATGATATGGGGGAAATTAACCAAATGATTGAGAATTGGTGATTTTATTATTCTACTATTTCTTTGCAACTCATGTATTATTTGCAAGTTAAAAAAAACTACAACTTGCAAGTAAATGTTATCCAAGAATGAATAAAATATATGGCTCATTGAACTTTCTTCTATTTACTTGTGTTCATATTTTTACTTATATTAAGTTAGGAATATACCTAAAATATACTAAGAATATACTTATAATATACATCTACTTAAATTAAAAACTAGAAAGTTATATACTTGAAAAATAACTAAAATATACTAAGAATATACTTATAATATATATATATATATATATAAATATATAAATCCAGAATATATAATTAAAGCAGCCTCAATAGAAGCATCTAACCAAGATGTGGAAGACTTTAAAGTACAAATAAAAGAATTATTAAATTTAGGAGTAATAAGAAGATCTATATATATAGATATATGGTAAGAAATCATAGTGAGATATATATATAAAAGCTAGAATGGTAATAAATTACAAAAGACTTAATGATAACACATACATATATATATATTATATATATATTATATATTATTTCTATATATATATATAATCTAAATATATACACGTAGGTGTCCTAAATGTTCTTTCATGTCTTTACTAAATACTAATATATCATCTATATACTAGGACAATAATCTAAATACTGTCTCTAGGTTTCCTAAATGTTCTTTCATGTCTTTACTAAATAGTAATATATAATCTACATATACTAGGACAAATCTTTTATAGTCTTCTTGATCTAATTGGAAGAAGGTCCATTTTTGTGCTTTTCTAGTTGTTTTGACTTTTTTTTTGAGGTGTTATTTCTACCTTTTTTAATTGGTCTATTAATTCTTCAACTTCTTTATTTTTTAGAGGTATCTTTATTTTTCTCTTTTTGTTGTTCACTTAACAACCAAATGCGCTCACTTATTAATTCTAACCTTAGTACTATTATTTCTATTTTCTTTATTATTTCTAATATTAATGAAATTATAGTAATATTTTGTTGTAGTGTTATTTGATCCGATTATACTTATAATATATAGTATACATATAACTTAAACATATATATATATATATATATATATATATATATATATATATATATATATATATATATATATATATATATATATAAACACGTATATACGAATTTATAAACTTAGAAAAAAATTAAGCTATAAATAACTTAAGTTATAATATATAAGTTATAAGTAAGTATATATATAAGTTATAAGTATATGTAGTATACATATAACTTAAACATATATATATATAACTTATAACTATATATATATACATATAACTTAAACATAAGTTATATAACCTAAGTATATTATATATATATAAGTATATTCTTACTATATTTTAGGTATATATATATAACTTAATATATATATATATATATATATATATATATACACGTATAAACTTTACTTATAAACTTATATAACATATGTAAATATACTTACAATATACTAATAAATACTATAATATATATATACTATACAAAAGACAAAAAAAAAAAAAAGAGGTTTTGTACGTGTTTGAACCGGAACCGGTTTGGGTTATAAATTTTTTAACCAAAAAAACCGGCCGGTTTGTTAACCGGTTACCGGTCTGGTCCGGTTCAAAATGGTTAACAGGTTTAGTTGCAACTTGCAACTTACGTACGAAGTTAGTATGGGCTGATTATTCCACCTTAGGCAGCTGTATAGCCTATGATAATAGGAGACCAAATTATTTTTTAGTTAGCCACTTTGGCAGCTTGGCCTTAAATTGATCAAAAAGAGTTCAAATGCCAAGTAGCAATAAGAAAAGGTAATAGTGATAAGTTTGACCATGTCACTGGTTTATTTCGAAGCATTTGCTGTTGATTATATTTTTCGAAACATAGGGGGTTTGTAACTAACAAGGAAAGAGTTCCAAAACTATACTACACTTCCAGTCTCAAATACTCTTGGGTTTGACATACTAAATTTGTTCCGATTTTGAAATTAAAAAAATAAGAATTCATTTCTTACTCTCTCTTTTCGAAAATATACTCTTATTATTCAGCTATTGAAGTACTAGTGTTAATTAAGTGAGACGTCTAAGGAGAGATAAAGAATAACTAAGACAAATTAAATAGCTTATGATTAAAACTATTAAATGTTTTGCTTAAACAGCGTGCAAAATTCTTATTTAATAAACAAATTATTCGCCGCTACTGCTCACTTACTTATCCACAATAGACTTTGCATCCCCTTTAAAAATAAAAAATAAAGTATATATTTAAATATAATACCCGTATTAATTGGTTTACAATCTTAAGTCTTGAGAAATGATTTTGTGATAATAGCTATTATTAAGGGTAAGTCATGAACAATATATATATTTTTTTTTTGACATGCTAAAGTGGATAAGTAAAAGTGATTTTTTAATTTTTTTTATAATGGACAAGTAAAAGTGAACGGATGGAGTAAATAAGAGATTTTTTTTAGATAGTGGTTAATTAAGTGGACTTTAAAGAAAAAAGAAAAGAAAGGGAAAACTAAGGACAAAAATAAGTAGAAAGAGTCTTCCAAGAAGACCAAGACTTTGGGGCATATATATGCCGTATTGCCGTACTAGGTTACGTTGTCAGTGGCGCTTTGACATGTTGTGTACGTTGTGCAGCAGCGTGGAAGCTACCACGAAGTTGCACCAAAAATGAACCTTCTTTTCCTATGCTCGTGCAATATGGATATTTAGTAACTGCAACACTGTCAATTGGTGCCACAACAGATTGACTTAATATGGAAATTTCCACAGGCGAAAACTCTGCGGGCAAGAAAAGGAAGGAGTGCCCTGAATTTGATGATGATGAAGAAGAGCAGATGGACAAGTTCTATGAAATCATCAGAAGCTTTAGAGATGCTTGCCACTTATTGGTCTCTAATAGTAGTAACAACATGCCCAAAAATACTGCAACTACGCAACACGAATTAGCAGAAAAATTCGAGCTCAAGAAGAATAAGAAGAAGAAGAAAACTGATGATAAGGCTAAAGAGGATGATAACAGTAGTAATCACCTCTTAACTCCGCAAGAAGATCATCCCTTCTTCATGAGTCCTTCTCAGGCAACTACGTGTGTGCTAGAAATTCGCCAAATTCAGACGTGACGACCCTTGGTGTTAATGGGAGTGATTATAATAAGCGTCAAAGTATCTCAGGCGATCATATTCATGAGTATGATGATACACATGGTGCTTTAGACCTTAATCTTTCTCTTTAGCTAAATTTATTGTTTCTATCATGTTTGGAAAGTCACAATTATATACCTTTTAAAATTGAACTGTTTCTTTGTGATAATAGTAACTGGTTTGCAGCTAAATTTAGTGAGTGGAAGGCAAGTAGGCAACCTGCCCCTGTTGCCTGCAAGGCACTAGAACGGGGACAATAGTCGTTGTTTTCGTATGTTGAACAAGAATAATACTGGAAGCATTACTTGTGTTCGTAGATTCTGAAAATTGTTAGTATACTCAATTTTTAATTTTAATACAAATGACTCTGAATGAAGCATGTCATGTATAATATATTCAGGTTTCACAGTCGGATGCACAGTGGCGGATCCAGGATTTTCATTCAGGGTGTTCAGAAAAAAAAAAAAAAAAGAAGCTAAATATAATTTTATTTATGGTGTTCAAAAGTTAATATATGCACATAAACACAAAAAATTTACCCTATATAACCTGTAATTTTTTGCCGAGGGTGTTCGGGTGAACACCCTCAACAACATGTAGATTTTGCGGATGCGCATTCCAACGTGATTCATCTCAACCCCAAATCTTTTCTTGAAACATAAATTTAAGTGTAAAAATCTACTAAAATAGCATCAAATAATTGGTGCGTAACTCATAATTTTAAATACACAAGAAATTCAATACTAAAAATCTTGAAGGTTGAATTCATGGACCTTAAATCCTGAATTTGTTCAATTTACAAATGCGTGTTATCTTAGTCTTCCGAACATCTTTTTGTAGTGAACAAATCGCATTAAAACTAGTGAGAACTGCGTGACGGTAGTAAGTTTAGCAGATTTGGAAAATTGGGCTTTTTATCATGTGGGCTTCTACTATTTTCTCTTAGGCAAATTTGGACGATTTTCATTAAATTAACTTTAATTTTTTATCGCCTAAAATATTTCATGGAATCACTCCATCGCTTAATCATAAAAATAAGAAAAATTCACTACGTCTATGCCTTAGCATGGAACAATTTGCACTTATCATTAAATTTTATTTTATGTGTAATAGTTCATATTATTGTTCAAGCTTCGTCTGCGATTTTTATTTTTTAATCACGGCGGGAGTTTGAATCCGTAACCCTCATAGTATTTTCCGCCACCTTTTTTAACGACAAAAATTAAAGGCAGAATTTGAGGACAAAATTAAAGACCACCCCAAAAGAAGGACAATCCGCGCAAAAAAATGTTTTCTCGCTATATTTCAATTCCTGAAAACGATCCAATATGGACACAACTTCTTCGGGTAAATCAAAGTCTTATTCTTCTTATTTTTTCTTTCTTTCTGATTTATTTCTTAAATTGATAGGGTAGTCAAAGAGGCATGAATTCAACTCGTATAATTATTTATATTTTAGACCTTTTAGTCTTTCTGTCGCTCAAACATTCTCTGCAGTTGTAATATTCTCGTACTTTCTTAATTATAAAAACTTAGAATTTGTTATAATACTTTTTATGTAATTTCTAGGTTTTTTATGTAATTTCTGGGTTTTAAATAATAATTATAAGGAATCCTTAGAAAGTCCGACTTGTAAATTACACTTATTGAACTCTTCCTCAAAATAATGTCTTTTTTGTTACTGAAGGGAGCTTATTTAATATATCACTACTATACAGTCATTTGTTGACTATATATAAGTATTCGCTTGTCTTTGCTATTTTGAGTGTGAAAATATAATTCTTGAGATGACACATGCATATTTGAGTTGTCGATTTCATATATTCTAAGGAGTACCAGAAATTTATTCACTCCATAATAGAAGGTGATGTATTTTAACTGATTATTGTTTTTTACTGTTGACCGAGTACAGTTCATCTATACAGAAATAATTTCTGAGAAATTTATGCTTCAACTTGAGTTGATTTTTTTCCAAAAATCATTTTTTATGACGTTATATGTGTTGGTAATTTGCTTTTTTTTTTTTTTTTTTTGGCCGAAAATTTGCTAGTCAATTGAGGTGAAATTCCACTCTCAAGTTTCTATTTATCTTATATACCAAGTGGTACTAACTTTTTCCTACATATACCAAGTAAATTCAATATGGGTGAAAATTACAAGTAATTTTAACTCCAGAACAAGCTTCCTTTCCCAAAAATAAGCTGCGAGGTTCAAGTCGTTTTCTAGATTTTGTTTTTCCTTCTTTTGTTGTCTTCTCACTTTAAGGATGCTTTAAACTTTTTTTTTTTTTTTTTCCTCGGGTGGGGAAGGGAAGGCAACAAAGTTAAATTCGTATTGCCTAAGAGATTGTAATCGATATATAATTAGGCTATAAATCTTGATTAATTAATAGAATTCCTTTTGGGTTGGCTAGTTCAAGTACTTCTATACTCAATTTTAAGTTGCTATAACTATTTAGCACTTGAACCTTTTGCGCTTTTCTTTAGGATTACTCAAGAGCTAATTATTAGTGAAAGAAATGTCATGATTAGGGAAAATGACCGAAATGGTTCGTAATTTACGAGTTTTGGTTCCATTTGATCCTTAATATATGAATATCATGGATATGGTATTTAATACATTTCAAAAAGTGAACACTTTGGTTCTACGCTATATAAGTAAATGTTGGGAGTTTAAGGTGTGAATGTAAATGAAAAAAGTTCTTGGGACACGTAGTATCACTTGAAAAAAGCACATTTTTAATATCTCCATCTCAACCTTTCATATTATAAATTGATTATGATTTTAAAACCGTAAATCAATTCTTTTCCTTTGAAACTATTGATTAGCTTTTAAAACAAAATTATAGTAACAACGTGTGATTTGAACCGAATTTACGTGTTACAAAACTTGATGAAGTTTGAGACTAACCGCTTACGCCATCAATAATGTATATTTATTTTATCCTGAAAGGAAGTAATCCATATTCTGGTTTACTGATTTTGAACACACATTTACTAACAAGCTTAAAAAATTTAATTTTATCCAGTGATGTGGAGAGGAAAGTTGGAGCGGAAATTGTTTGTCCGCTATGACCAAACACCGAATTGAATTAGATCAAAACATTTAGTAGCCGCATGTTCGGCGCTGATATATCTGTGTGGTGAGAAGTTCCTTTTTCAATTGATGAATTTAGAGTAAAAATGATGATGGCAGAGTTAAATATGAATCCGACGTTTGACAAGTGAGTCCATCAAAAGGCTAATACACTTCTTATCACAACACGTGAAGATGTAGGCACATCTATGTTTAAACCAAAGAACAATCTTCTGGATCAGATAAGGATGGTTTATACTTGGTATTACTTTTTATCATATTTATATATGGGAAATGGAATCAACAAAAACAGAGCATGTGTCTAGGAATGTGATCAATCCTCAGAAATTCTGCAAAGACGTCGTGATTACATCCAACAACAGATGCAATTCAAAGAAAAAGTGTTTTTCTCCATATTTGACCCAAAAGACGTGACTGTGACTTTGTATTATATCAAACATTAATTGAGAAAATGAAGAAATGATTTTGTTGTCAAGCCGGGAGTAAATCGGGTTCTACTTTCTTTACTATTCTTGTGTTTTAATTTTCTACCCTTTATGAAATTCAATTTTTATAAGCGTTAGGGTAGACGTTTATTATTTGGTGATCTCAAAATATATTCTATTTGTGACATAAAATTAATTAGTTGGTATACAATTTGATAACATGCATGAAATATGTGGAGAATTATTTTCAAGATGGCAAGACATGAACTAGACTTACATTAATGCTTGAAAAATGCTCTTGAGATCAGAAAATAAATGTGTGTAATAGTAGTACTTGCTTTATGAACCAATTTTGCAAAAAGTAAGATGAGTAATAGGAAAACTCAAAGTGAATCAGTGTGGTTTTATTTTTCTCTTGATTGGTTTCCATCAGGAAATTTACACTGAAAAGAAACATTAATGGCATACTGAGTTGCTGCCTTATTATTATTTTCTTTTTGTTTTTTCCTTTCTTCACGTGACTTGTCATCATATTGCTGTATCTTTTCAAGGATAAAGCTAAGGGTGTCAACCGGTCGGGCCTCCGGTTTAATCAGAATCGGACCGTTAAACCGGAACCGGCCGTAGAATGTTAACCTTCCGGTTAACCGTAAAATATATACCGGTCCGGTTCCGATTTTTTGAATCGAACTGAAAAACCGATTAAACGGTTAAACCGTTTAATGTGAAAATTAAAAAAAAAAAAAAAAAAGGAAAGAGCCGTTGGGCTAATTATTAATGGACCGTTGGCAACGGTCCATTTGCAAAATGGTCGTTTCCAAACCCCCATTTTGCCCCCCCCAACCCCCCCAATTTTTTTTTTTTTTTTTTTAACACTTTAACTCATCCCCCACCCTATATATAAACCCTTCTTCATTTTCATTTTAATTCACACCAATTCACTCTTCTTCATCTTTCTCTCAAATCTCAATCTCTCAATTATAATTATTTTGCAATAACTAGCCACAAAGTCTTATTATAGTTTCAACTTTCAATTATTAATTTTGCAATTATAATATTGTTGGTGGAGTTGGTGATTTTGCAACAATCCGAAGTAGCTTTGGTGGATTTGCAATTCTAGCCGCCTTGACTTTGTTGGAAATTAATCCGGCAATTTGGTACCTTCGTTCCAACTCTATCTTTATTTTTCGCAATTTAATTCTAGCAATTTAATTTACGCAATTTAATTTGTTGTAATTTATTTTCTTGTGATTTATTTGATTGTGATTTAAATTAATTCTATTTAATAATGTCAAAGAGATTAAGACGTGGTGCGGTAGTAGTAGTCGTATTGTTAGGGGTGGGCTTAATGAGGAAACATTTGTGGAAGAAACACCTAATGTAGGTATTGATGTTGGTGGAAATAATCACTTTTAGGTCATGAGGCAATGCAACAACATTTACCGACACTTTTAATGAAGACTTAAATGATGATGATGAAACACAACCCCCGAAAATCCCATAGGAGATACATGTCCCGCACAATCACATACACAAGACAAACCGCCTAGAACTCGTAAGCCAACAACAGCTAAAATTTGGAAATTTATGACTAAGAATAGAGAAAGCCAATCAGCTACATGTAACATATGTGGACAAGTATTTAGTTTTAAGCAAGGAACTGGTAAGGATGGTGGAAGATACACTAAATTCTCATGAGAACCAAACATATGGATGCTTGGGGAGAGCAAACGGGTTCAAATGTAGGGGGGATTCAAATGACGATAGACCCACGAACCGGTAGAAATTTTAAGTATGACAAGAAAAAAGAACGCGTAGAAATAGCTAAAATGGTAGCTTATGATTGTTTACCATTTTCCTTTCCCTCGGGTTTGGGGTTTGTTACTTACATTCAACGTTGTTATAATCCGTTATTTGAGGGTATTCCTAGAAGTACTTGTAGAGCCGATGTTATAGATTTGTTTAAAAAATATAGATTTTATTTGCGTCACGTATTTAATTCTTTAAATTGTAATGTTTGTCTTACCGCTGATTTGGGTCTTAGTATTAACCATTTAGATTTTTTTTTGCTATTACATGTCATTGGGTTGATGACAAGCTGGGTTATGCAAAAAAGAATTATAGCTTTTTTATATGACGAAGGAAAAGGTCGTCACGATGGAAAATTTTTAGCCGATTCAATGTCTACTATTATGAGATTTTTTAACATTTATAGAAAAACACTTTGTATTGCTTTAGATAATGCTTCTAATAATACAAAGGCGGTTGGTCTTTTAAAAAAAGAAATAAACCCTCCTCTAAAAAATATTTTTCATGTAAGATGTAGTTGTCACATTTTAAATTTAATTGTTAAAGATGGTCTTGAGCATTTTCCGTTCAAAAAGTTAGAAATCTTTATTTGCGTTTCTTTTTGTAATGCTAATAGGGGAAGAATTAGAGATTTTAAGAATGCTTGTGTGGAAAATAAACTTAGACCTAGGAAAATTCAAATAGAAGTTGAGGACTAGGTGGAACTACACTTACGTTATGCTACAACAAGCATATGAGTATAGGATTCCCATACAACAAGTTCACAACAAATATAATACCGATAGTCGGGGATTGGTTAAAATTTATGCATTGGGAAGATGTTAAAGAATGTATTGAACTCTTAGAAATTTTTTATAATGCAACTCTTGCTTTTTCTAGACAATTTTATCCCACGGTAACCGGAATTTTAGCCTACTTAGCGGAAATAGCTAGAGTTTTACAAGAGTATAAACATAAAACCGGTTATCAAGCGGCTATTTTTGAAATGACAATCAAATTTAAGAAGTATTTTTTCCCATCCCAACTTTATTTATATTGGGTTCCTTTTAAATCCCCGTTTGTCTTATACTAAAAAGTTGGTTAGTCAAATTTATACATTTTTAGAAATTGAAGCGGGAACTCAACCATCTTTAGTCAAGGACCTCGCTATTGATGATGAGTTTAGAAAAGTTTTTACTCATTATTCTAGTTTGGAAGAACGTGCAACACCCGTTGCTCCACGCCCTACTACTTCTCAAAGTAGCAAAAAGGGCTTGTCGGGTTTAAAAGTTTTACATTCACAGCCCAACTTCTTCTTTTACCGCAAACTTTGATGAATATAACTTTTATTTGATGCACCCAAATGTAGATATCAACCAACCGGATGAGGTGGACGTCTTAGCATGGTGGAAGAAGTACAAGTCAAGCTATCCGGTACTTTCAAGAATGGCTCGAGATATCCTTACGGTTCAAGTATCAACCGTGGGCTTCGGAGAGCGCATTTAGCCAAGGAAGACAAAATTGGAGACCATAGACATTCATTATCCGGCTTTAGCTTGCAAGTACTAGTGTGCATTCGAGATTGGATTAGATCGGAGCGACGCAACCAAAACTCGAAGCGGAGGAAGGCGAAGAGGAAGAAATTGAAGATTTGATAGCTAGTGGACCGGACCAAATGGAAGACTTTGAAGATATTTCCATGACCGAATATGATGTGGGGGAAATTAACGAAATGGTTCAAAATTGGTGATTTTATTATTCTAATATTTTTGTACAACTCATGTATTATTTGCAAGTTAAAAAAAATACAACTTGCAAATAAATGTTATCCAAGAATGAATAAAAATATGGCTCATTGAGCTTACTTCTATTTACTTGTGTTCATATTTTTACTTTTATTAAGTTAGGAATATACCTAAAATATACTAAGAATATACTTATAAGTATATTAAGTTATATAGTATACTTAAACATATATAAGTATATATAGTATATACTATATATAAGTATATATAGTATATAAGTAAGTATATATAGTATATATATTAAGTTATACATATATTTAGTATATATATTAAGTATATATAGTATATATGTATATATAGTATATATATTAAGTTATACCTATATATAAGTATATATATTAAGTTATACACATATTTAGTATATATATTAAGTATATATAGTATATATAGTATATATGTATATATATTAAGTTATACATATATTTAGTATATATATTAAGTTATACATATATATAAGTATATGTAAGTTATACATATATATGTATAACTTAATATATATATAGTATATATATTAAGTTATACATATATATTTAGTATATATATTAAGTATATATAGTAAAACACATATTTAGTATATATATTAAGTATATATAGTATATATAGTATATATGTATATATATTAAGTTATACATATATTTAGTATATATATTAAGTTATACATATATATAGTATATATATTAAGTTATACATATATATATAGTATATATATTAAGTTATACATATATATAAGTATATATATATATAAGTATATATATATTAAGTTATACATATATATAAGTATATGTAAGTTATACATATATATGTATAACTTAATATATATATAGTATATATATTAAGTTATACATATATTTAGTATATATATTAAGTATATATAGTATATATATATATATATGTATATATAGTATATATATTAAGTTATACCTATATATAAGTATATATAGTATATAGTATATATATATACATATATATAGTATATATATTAAGTTATACACATATTTAGTATATATATTAAGTATATATAGTATATATAGTATATATGTATATATTAATATATATTAAGTTATACATATATATATAATATATATAGTATATAAGTATATATACTATATATATTAAGTTATACATATATATAAGTATATGTAAGTTATACATATATATGTATACGAAAAACACTATTCCGTATTTGAATTGTTAAACATTTAAATATTTAAACTTTAATTATAAAGTTGTATAACATATGTAAATATACCTACAATATACAAATAAATACTATAATATATATATATAATACAAAAAAAAAAAAAAAAAAATTTTAAACACTCCAAACCGGACCGGTTCCCGGTTTGGAGTTTCCGCCGAAACCGGAACCGGTTAAAGCTGTTCCGGTTTTTTAACCGGCCGTGGTTCATAATCAGGTTCCATAACCGGTTCCGGTTGGAACCGGTTGACACCTTTAGATAAAGCCCATACAATTTCCGTAAAAGTTAAGTAGGCGTTCGGCCACAAGAATTATTCACTTTATTCCGAATTTTTTTTTTCACTTTTCAGCATTTCGCCATAAGAATTTTGAATACAATTTGAAGTTGTATTCCGGAATATCAAAAATTCTAAAAACTTATTTTTAAAATTTTTTCACTTTTTTATAACTACATTTCACTAAAAACTACAATTTCAAAATTGCTAAACACAACTCCAACTCCAACTCTAAAAATCCGGGGCCTAAATGTAATGTTTGATGTAGATTGGAATCAGGTGTTGAGAGCGGGATGAGATCCAACCATCACAAATATTGGAAAGGTCGTGACTTTTCAAACAAGAACGTCAAAGTAAATATATTTCCCAATGAAATTTTGCGATATTGATCTGCATCATTTATAGAGCCCCTGCTTACGTCTGGTGGCTAATCTCTTGATTGGAAGGAAACACTGTAAATTTAGTGGTCTAATCTTTCTATTTTTTGGAAAACTAAAATCTTTGTTATTTTCTACTTCCATTTTGGAGACTAAAATCTTTGTGTTTTTCTATTCCGATGTTGGACGGTAAAATCTGCGGATTTTCTACTCTGATTTGATACTTAATTTGAAGATATAAAAACTTCACTGGGTTATAAATCAACTTGTCATGCATTCTGTTTGAAGATATAAAAACTTCGCCGTTTATTACATCTAATTAAGAAAATAATTTATTTTCATAGTAACATTGCTAATGTGAAAAGTCGAAGCGGGAGTCTGTTGGAAAGAAACGATGTGACATGCAAGTCTTGAATCACTGGCAGAGACTCAGAGGCAGAGAGATCGGCTTAATTACATTTGAAGCCATACACGATCTCTTGCTTTATTTTGGAAATGCTTTGAAATTCAAACACTTTTTGTTTGCCTAAATGGCGGGGGACACTAGAACAATTTGTTTTTAAGGAAAGGGCCATGAAACATAATAGGAAAAGGAAAAACTCTCTGCAGTGCATGATGAATAATGATTGATCATTTATTTGAAAGACCAAGGAGAAAGGGTAAAAAAATATCCTCTTTTGGGAATTGACTAAAAATATCATCCGAACTTATTTTGGGTTAAAGTTATGAAACTTTTCAAACATACCTTTTGTTAACAGAATATCGATTCCCCCAAAAAAATTATTTTTTGACCCGATCCAAACTTAACCCAACCCAAATAAAATAATAACACCTTAATCCACCAAACAAGACTTAAACGTTCAAATCCTCTTCACCAAGATAAAGAACAATATCAGCGATTACTTTTTCCATTTCTCACCAAAATAAAGTTTTGATTTTCGGTTTTTGAAGAGAGTATCGATGTCAGAAGGGTTGTTAAGCTTGACATCAGGAAAACAAATGCCGACTCCATCTTTTGTGAGTTGAACATCACACCAAGCAATCCAATCGGCCGAGCTAATTCTTTGATGCCAAAATATAGGCATTGTAGCTTGAATCCGGAGAATTTTTGACCGAAGTAAGCCATTACTTAAGCCAATTCACCAAAATAATACATTTTTTTAAAAATTTACAGAACTAGAATAAACGTATTAGGTATTATTTTATTAAAAAAATCAACGGGCAAAAAAGCTAGGGGGTTAACAACGTTAAAAGATAATACGCTACCATGGGTAACGTATTATGACTAATACGTAATCCGGCGCAGAATTAGTAATTTCCCCCCTTTTAAAACGATGTCCAATACCTTTTACTCCAGCCCATATGTATTATACTGTTAAAAAAACAATACCACGGTAAACTCTTATCACAATTGACGTTAACCCTAAAACTCCCGTTCCCAACCCACACCTGAAACAAGGAAGAATTAGCTACATGACATTTTAGTTTGTGAAATTAATATAGGTGACTCATGGGGACCACTTGAAAGCAAAACCCAATTAAATTTGGGATTAAGAAAATTGGGGTCTAAAATGTATTTTTTCAAACATCTTAATCTCTTACAAAATATAAAAAGACCCCTAACTTAATCCAAAAACACACCAACCCCCCTTTCCTCCCCTCTCCCCTACCCCACACCCCCACCCCCCAATTTTTTTTTTAATAGTTTTGAATTTTTATTTGCTTTTTAACTAGCCACCCCCCTCCTCCTCCCCCCTCCCCCTACTCCAAAAAAAAATCTTGAAAGGAAGTTTTGAATTTTTTTTTTTTTTAGGAAAAGTTTGGATAAAATCCAGGTTGTTGTTGTTATGTGTTTGTAGTGAAATAGATGATTTTTTGTTGTTGTCCTGGTATGGTTCAGGGTTTAGGAAAATATATCCAACATATAGTTT
>NC_081348.1:10296662-10333388 GCF_029784015.1 Lycium ferocissimum
CATCAAGGAAGTTTTCTCAAATTCCAAACACGTTTTGAAATATGAGCCGTAAAGTGAAATACGGTCCGTATTTAACCAATACCTCAAATGTCAAATTCCGGAATGTTCGAAATTCTTGGTTTTTTTCGGTTTACGGCACCGTTCATGGGCGTAAATTGGAATACGACCACTTTGTTCATGGCGTAAACCACCATATCACGACCGAACGGAAAAATATCAATTCCTACATTCTTTATCTCGATTTTTCGAGTCTAGGATCATGGTTAAAGCTTAGGTCAAAGATACTAGGTGTTACACATCAATATACCAATTACCTTAAACATACAATAACCTCCTAAAACAGTCCGCAACATTAACAACATCAATTTGAGTCAATAAGCATTCATTTCCAACATAAAATTCATAGCGACGACGATTAAAACATTAGCGATATTCATTCGTTCATTGTCATATAATATGACCCATTTCGACCAACACTACACATATACATAAATGGATAATTCTCAATCGTTCTTCACCTTACAATGATCATAATCAACTAACTAGGCATTAATTCATAATTTCAATCATAACACAACAACACCCATTTACACCGGCCAAGCTCCACATACACAACTCGCTTCCAACATTTCATATTTCATGATTTTCCTCCAATTTAACATACTACAACAATAATATAACCTTCATAACACAAAAACAAGATCAAATCTTACCTTTCTCTCTTCAACTTCCACAAGCCTAGGGTTTCCAAAAGATGAGAAATAGTGGATTGATCGCTCCAACGATGGTTCCACGCTACTTAGGAACCTCAAAATAATGGGTTTACACCAAGGAATTAATTTTTGAAGGACAAGAAATGGAGGTGGATTTTTTTTTTTGGGTTGTGGCTGTGAGCTCCTTAATGGAGGGAGTCTTCACTTCTTTTTTTTTTTCAAGTGTGGATGAAGTGAAAAAAAAATGAAGTGGTCATCTTTATTTAAGTTAGCAAGACTTGGTCAAGGTCCCTTGGCCCACATTAATGTGTTGTCCCAATTAAAATTGAACACCATTTGTGTGGGCCAACCATGGACATTGTGGATGATTTTCATCTTCCAATTTCTATCACTTTTGGTCCCAAATTTTTCTAATTGTTCCATACCAATAAATTCATGCACAACTTATACCTCAAAATAAAATCGAAGGTCAAGAATCCCGACTTTGTATCCCGAAATAATTTTGTCCTCAACTTATCATAATTAATCCAGATTGCTCCAATGCACAAAATTACGGGTTCTAACATTTGGGTTGGTATTGGGATGTACGAACGATAATGTTGGCTTGAATGTAAGCCGTTGAATTGAAATAATGAATGTTGTTGAATGATGTAAAAGAGGGTTATTAATGTTATGTTGCCTTTCGGATTGATTATTGATGTTGCTAGGTTGGTTGTTGTTGTTGATTTAAGTAGTTAAATTCTGGGTTGATGTATTTACGGGGAAATCTTCGCCCAAATTTCTGTAGAATTAAGGGCTAATTTGGAATTAAATGCCCAAATGTCTATAGCTAATGTTTGGCATATTATGATTTATTTGTAGACCTTGGGCATCCCGAGACGTAGGTTGGAATTAGCTTGAGTTTGGATTAGCGTTGAGAGCGATCAAGGTATGTAAAGCGCAACCCTTCCTTCTTTTTGGCATGCCTTAGTTGTAAATAGGCTATGATACGAGCCTCGAGGAAACTCTACTCTCGCGATCCGACCATGTCGTGATTATTATTTGTTTCTTGGTCTTCGTATGCATGATATGATGAAATATTGGCCCTATGTCTTTTGTATGACTAAGTTTCAAAAGTTGCATAAAAGTTTGGTTTTGTACGAGTTTTGTTCCTAAATGATTCCAAAAACTACGAAAAGTCCGTAACTTTCACGAATGAACCGGATACGCTTCGATATGCTCAAAAATGATTCCATGACGTATGATGACTATGTTTTCCATAGGCGGGCCGGCTTGGGTCGACACCCGTTCGTGGGTCCCGCGACTTTCCTTATGTACTTCTGACGACTTTTGAAAGAATATGATATGATTATGATCCCGATTTCAAGTACGATCAGTTTACTTACCTTTTGAGATTATGATAATGATCTTATGTATATGATTTTGATGAATAGCTGTGGTTTCTGAAGTTCGGGTTAATATGTTCCCGAGTGGTATTCGAAAGAAAATTCCGATTTGACTATTGTCTTGGTTTTGGAAATAATAATTCGCTTCGACTATTTTATTGAGTCCGTAATGACGACTATGTTTTTTGATTTCCACAAGCTATGTCATATGATCTTGACACGTACCTACAATTTCTAAAGTGATACTTGATATGTTCTCGAATGATTTTTCGGAAGGAACTTGACTTGTTGTTATTTAGCTTTTTAAATGAGATTTCGTCGATTATGTTGTTGAGTCTGATGATGTTCTATGTGCATATGGTTTCGCACTACTCGCTCGTCGAGTCGTTATTATTCCTATTCACCGAGTCCCGGCCGGTATGTATTCGTGCGCGGTATTGCATTATTGTACCGAGTCCCCGTTGTAAGGTAGGAGTGCGATATATATATATATATGATATGATGATATGGGGACGGCGGCCGGGATGACATATGATGATTCTATCCACCGAGTCCGAAAGGGCGGTACTTATTCACTCCAGTCCCTCACCGTGGGTACGGTATATGCATATATATGATGGCATGATGACATGATTATGATATGGCTTTACTCACCGAGTCCCTGTTGGAGGGCGGGGTACGGTATGCGTGTATGTATGACTATATGATGACTATGCATGATGATTATATGACACTTATCACAGAGTCCACTCGTTGGAGGCGGGCACGATGTACGTATATTATGGTTCGATGATATGATATGGACACGCATGATATATGATTAAAAGGCAAGTCTTTTTTGAGTATTCTCGATTACTATACTTGTTTACGTAAATTCGGTCCGGGGTTACGATTATGTCTATTGTATTCTATGCTTTACATACTCGACATATTCGTCCGACCCTTGTCTTGGGGCCGCGTTTCGCCCGCGCAGTACGGACGTACAGTTCGGTGATCCGCCAGTCTAGGACACCCATTCTGCTGTTTGGAGTGCTCCCTTCATTCCGGAGCCCACATTTGGTATATATTCGTCCGTTGTATATGTACTCGTGTGTTCAGGGGTACGGCGGGGCCCTGTCCTGTCATGTGGTTCGGTTGTTCTGTTTAGAGGTCTGTAGACGTATATGTGGGTTGTGCCTACTTCCCGGCAATACGCGTGTCCGTATGTTATATATTCGGCGATCCCATTCTCGCCGTGCGACCTTGTCGACTTGCCTTTGTATATATTTGGGCCGACGTGCCATTTGATAGCCTTGCGAGCTCGATATACATATATGTTTGTGCTTGAGAGGTGTTTGAGACAGTTTGAACTAATCTGAGACAGCGTTTGATATTTGTTTACGCATAATCCGTTCGTATGTTATTCGGATTTGACGAACGTGTTTGGGTGCCCAGTTCGGGCACTAGTCACGGCCTACGGGGTTGGGTCGTGACAATAGGGAATCGAACCAAATACAGATACAGGTTCTAAATGACCATTTGGACCTCTCGGAATCGACGAAACTCCAAAAAAGGACCGTTTGCCCAAAAGTCAACTTCGGGTCTACCCTTTTGCTTAAAGCCCATATTTTTACCAAATTTGCCCGAATTCGGTCTAGATACCGCGGGAAGCATATCAACAGTCCCCTCTGGTCAAAAGGGAGCTAATCAATGCTCGGGAGCGGCGAAAACGCCGAAAGAACTATAATGACTGTCATACCCTATTTTAACCGGAGTCAAAATAGTTTACGACATCCGGGTAATTCCGGGGTTAATTAAAGTTGAGAGTCGCCACCTAATTATTTATGGTGAATTAGGGCACCTAAGGTAATTAAAGTTATTATCTAAAGTTGATTTGTTTTTAAAATCTACGAAACCAAAAAGATCTGAGTAAGGATTCAACTAACCTAGAGGGAAGGTTTTAGGCATCCTCTAAGTTCCATTAATAATGATTAACCGACCGGACTTGGGTGAATTAATTAGGCTAAGTGTAAACATTCGAAATGTTTGAGAAAATAGCTTATAAATATTGCTAAAGTTTTAAAGTAAAATGTAATAATGTTATTAAGAGTAAGACTTGTAAAATATAATGATTGATTAAAAAAAGTCCTTGAGTGTTATTGAAAGCGAATTTGAAAAATATAATGGTTTTCATATAGGCAATAAGTTTAGTGAATGTGAAGCTCTGGAGAAAGTTGTATTAATATGATAAGGTAAACAAAATCTAGCTTCATTCTTTTAATATGATACAAAGGACCTGAGTTTTCTTTTTATTAACTTTAATTTTCTTCGGCTAAAGTATGCATAGTCGGATAAATTCTTAAAAATAATGTTTATAAAGTATACTTGAATTAATATTTACATATAAGTAATACCTTAAGATTCCCAATATAGTAGGAATGAAAATATGATTAAAGTATACGTTCGTGGTTTCACGCCCTTGAAAGATCGATTGTTTTAATAAAAGCGAATGCTATAAGTACTATAATCAATTTGGAAATAAGTAAAATGGAATAAGTAAAAAGGGAACAAACCGGTGGAACTAACTAATAGTTTTCTTAAAATAACTACCCAATGTTTTTTAAACTACCCGTACTATTTCCTGTAATTCATATAAGCTAAGAGGCAAAATAAGATGCTAATCATACAAAGTAAGTCAAACACACAGCAAAAGTAAGACAGAGAAAGAGAAGAGCGAATGGATCAGTCCCTTTTTGGACTGCTGCTGCTGCAATCTGTTTTGCTATTGGGCTTCGGCCCAGGGAATCCTTTTATTCTCTGTTGCGAGCAGGCTGGTCAAACACGAGAGGAGGATTTTGTTGGGCTTTTAGCCCAACGCCGAATGCGGAAGGTGACGAGTCCCTCGGGCTCGTATACGATAGTCATGCATAGAAGTGAAAGAAAAAGATTAGTACACAATCAATAAATAAGGCTAAACATATATAATGTAAGTTCGAGGCCAACCAATATATTATGTATACATTCTAGGTATCTCTCGTGTATACATACATATATTTCATAAACAAAATAGCATATGGTGTACACGTATACATTATTGGACCTTATGTGTTATTTGCCTGTTTAATACTATATACAATATACCTAAGATACACACACCACGATGCGTATATCAGATGTATATCGAATGTATATTCGGTTTTAGACAGGTTCTAAATCCTGGAAACCCAGTCTAGGTATCCAAACTACAGTAGGCATCTTTCAAATTCATTTAGCATAAATATGTATCATAACTCCGAATTGATCTAGCCTTGAAATTTGTTTCCAACTTCAAACAGTTTCTCGATTTTGTGTCTAAAAGGGAAGCAGCTGAAGAACACTGAACAGAATGAGAGACAAGAAACAGCGTATTATGTTTTAGTGCTCCTCAACATATCATATGCAGTTAAGGAAAAGAAAAAAAAAACCAGAGGGGCTTTATACTCAGCAAAAAAAAGAAACAACCAACCAACTATCCTAGAGGGTTTATATTAAGCAAGTTATGCACTAGATAATTAGGAATAATAAAAAAAATCAGACCAGAATCAAAAGAAGCAACGCAGTAGGGGATGCATACACAGTCAAGGTTACCAGTTTAGACGTCAAGAAACAGGATACCATATATCAACACAACCAAACAGTATTTCAACATAGGCTAAAGCTAAACAATAACATATACAAACCACTAGCACATGAACCTTCTCATAATTAAATACATATTAGAGATAGTCAAAGTAGCCAAATAAATATCTTACTTTGAATCGACAGACTAAAACACAAACATGAATCAAGCGCAGATTTGTTAAGGTATGTGATCGACCAGGCTAGGCATGGATCATGTTCAAACAGGCTAGGGACTAAACAGCTTCTAATGAGTACATACTTGGACGATTTCACTTTAAACAGAACTTATAGGAATGCCAATGATCAGGTAAATTTATCTTAGCTCAGGTTAGGTTGAATCAGTAACTAAACCAAGGAACTACTCATGTTCATCAACTATCGTTTCGGATGGAATTCAAGAGATAAAGCTAAGCTCTAATTTCAAGCTTCAGCCAAACAACTTCAAATTCAAGAAAAATGAAATAAAACTTCAACAAATGTGCCTTGTACTTAACATGTACATTCATGTTCACAGAATCATATTAATCACAGAAAACAATAAAGACTGTGAACGACACGTTTTGTACTACATGGGAACTTGTCTTAATAGCAATGAACAGCAAAATAGAAATAGGGACAAGGATTTTACCTGTTATAGGTGCAGTGAATAGGATACAGTGGCCGCGAGTCTATTCTCGAATACACGAACGACTTCAAAGCTAGAGTTGGGTAAACCGAATCCTTAGTTGCGGCTAAGATTTACCGAAACAGAACGAGACGTTTTTTAGCAATCTTAAAGTTCAGAATGCCTAGTTTTAAAAAAATGCTAAGGATATTTTTTGATCCCTTTTTTTTTGATGAATCGAACCCGGTAAAATAAAAACAGAGATTAGGGATTCCCTTCCCTCTTTCCCCCTTTTTTTTTTTTCAGCTGAACCACTGAGACAAACATTTATAGGCGCCCATCCAACCTGGGGTTTCAATTTGGGCGGGATTTTAAGTCAAATTGTTTCAAAAATTAGAACGTTGGGGGGCTTATTCTGATCAGAAACAAGAGAAGAAGGAGACAAAGCTCCATTAAAACTTGTACTCGAGAATCATAAAGGCTGATAAAGCAAAATTCTGACTTACAAACGGACAAGAGATTCATTAAAGTTCGGATGGCAACAAACACGACAAAACAAGAAAGAGGACGAAAAAAATGCTTCTTCAAGATTGAACCCGTGACAAGCTATTAATGATCCCTCCCGATTCAACCATGCAAGGTCTGTTTATGGTAAAAGGTGCTTTGGTTCTTTGCTAGAAATGGAAGAGAGAGTGTGCGTTGCGCGATAATGGAATGACAAAGTCTGTTAAGAGCTAAAGGAGGACTGAATTTTGCTAAAATGGAGGGGAGAGAGGCGTGAAGAGAGAGAATAGGGAGAGAGGGGCGAGATGAAGATGAAGGAGGGAGAGAGTATGGGTGTGCGGCGGTGAAGGAAAAGGGATTAGGTTTTCTTTAGGTTAGAAGATGAATGGGTCATTTAAGAAAAGGTGGGTCGGGTCAGGCAGAAACAGGTGTGGGCCGGTTGGGTAGGAGCAGTGTTAGGCTGGTTTAGGCTCAAATGTTGGTCCGAAAATAATGATTTTTGGGCCTCTAATTTAATAACTAGTATAATATATACTATGTGAAGACAATTAATAATTAGTATGTAGAAAGTAAAGGATTTAATAAAGTAAAATTAATTTAACGAGTACAAAATCCGAAAAATGAAATGATGACGAGCCATTAAAAATTGTAATAAAGTAATGCTCGTAATGTTGATAGTAAAAATAATGAAAATGAAAGTAAAGATATTAATAGCAGTAGAAATAAAAAGTAGTAGTGAAAATAAAATACTTAGCTCGTTAATAAATTTAAAGGCCCGAAGAAATAAATTGGAATAAAGAAGGGACAAAATTGGGTGTCAACAACGACCAAACGGGTCATTATATCGTGGCTGGGTACGGATAACACCGAGCCTATATGGCCAGGTACGGTATTATATATATGTTTGTATGGAAATGTTTTTTCAAAAAAAGAAAAAAAAAAGCATGCATGGTATCCGCGTTAAGAGGCATTCAGATGTACATGTTATCTTTCTTGTTTTTTGCTACTTTCATATCTATGTTATGTTATTTTTCATGTCTTGCATGCTTAGAACTTCATTCGTACTGACTTCCTTTTATTTATGGACACTGCGTTCATGCCCGCAGATAGACTGAGAGAAGGATCAGAATAGTAGGCTGCCTTCTCAGCGACTGTACAGGAGCACTCCACTTGTTTCGGAGTTATAGATCAGAGGGGTATGATCCTTTTGTGTATATATATGGGCATGGCGGGGTCCTGTTCCATCCTTATTATATTATGTACTCTATATAGAGGCTCGTAGACAGATGTGTACAGTTAGATGTCTTATGACCTCTTCGGTCTATATTTTGTTATACCCTTTGATAGCCTTGTCGGCTTATATATGGGCACAGTTGATGATGTGTGTGTGTACATATATGTCTTTTGGGCATGTGCCTCGTTCAGAATGATATTTATGAGTTAGTTTCATGGCCCACTTAGATATGACTATAAGATGTACGTTTTGAGGTACTCGGTAGGCTAGCTCTAGGTGCCCGTCATGGCCCTTCGGTTGGGTCGTGACAAAAGTGGTATTTGAGCTTGATTCGTCCTAGGGTTTGGTCTACGAGCCGTGTCCAGTAGAGTCTTGTTTATGGGTGTGAAGCGCGCCACACTTATAAACAGGAGGCTGCATGGCATTTAGGAATGATTGACCTTTCTTTTTCATCTTAGATCGTGCGATAGAGCCATGTTGTAAGGATTTTCTTTTCCTGACCGTGTGTTATGATTTCAGCGATGCTTGTAACGAGGAAAGCTTTATCGGCCCAGAAGGCCAAGTCAGTGGCAGGTAGGAGAACTGGACGGGTACCACTTGTAGATGTTGAGGAGGGCGAGTCCCAGAATGAGGTTCCATCTCAGTCCTCCCATACTCCGCCCGCTCCAGAGGAGCATAGAGGAGCTCCAGCCCCAGCTCCAGCTCCAGCTCCAGCACCCCCAGTTCCTCCACCAGATGCCTCAAGTGAGGAGATAATAGAGGCTATTCAGTTATTGACGCAGTTAGTAGCGGCTCACGCCCCACTTCAAGGTACGAGTCTTGGTGATAGGGGTGTTTGTTACACTCCGTACTTTCGGAAAAGCACTTGTTAAATTTGAATGTAAGTATGTCGAGCTATGGCTAGGTAAAACAACTTTGGATTGTGAGGAACGAAGCATTATTAAGTATATTGTTTAAGTAAATGATGAATTATGATCTTGTAAGTCGTAACCGGGAAGGACAACCTTAGAATTAAAGGACATGACCATTATCAAGTATGATTAATGATAAATATCATGTATGAAGAGTTTTGAAAGATTCCGGGACCAAGCAAATCGAAGAAAATAAATTTGTTGAAAATTTGAAAAAAGTTGACAGAATTTTGGGTAGATTTTTAGTCAAATTTAGAGGGGTATTTCTCCTAGTGTAGTAGGAGTTTTAAGGTGTTTCAAAAGCCTAAAATGAAGTTCGTCGAGTCTAGTTTCCAACGCAACAAATTGCTCGTAGATACGACATTGCAGTAGAGAATTATGAACGTTACAAGTTAGGCTGACAGACCATAAACGCGTGCTACGATGGCTTTCTGATGCGACGTGCTACGATGCTGTTACGATTGTCCGAACCGACTTTACCCACCTATAAAAGGGTCAAAACCCAATTTTTTCACCCAAAAATCAGATCTTAAAGCTCAGCAACATATAGGGTCATTTTTGTCATAAAAAGTTGAGGGATTTGAGTGATTTTAACTAATCAAGGCTCGGGTGGTGCATAATTGTGAGTATAGCATTGTTTTGCGGTGGATTTGGCTTGGACTCAAGGTGAATATTGAGGATGTTGTTGTTTTAACAAGAATAAGGTATGGATATTTCCTTATTAATGTTGCTTTTAGTTTAATTACGAAGGTAGAGCGATTAGATAGTCGTATAATGAATTTGTTGGTTTGGAAATTGGAGAAATATCATTTGGGATGTTTTGTGGAATATATTGGCATTGATAGTGTTGTTGTTGATGTTGGTATTGTTGTTATTGTTGTTGGGTGCTGGATTATGATTTCGGGCTAGGCATATAAACAGGGGAGATGCTGTCCGATTTTCGGCAGAATATATAATAGTTTAGTTGGAACACTTAACACAAGTATACGATGATGAGTCTAACGATAGTGTAAATCCTCTTGAATGTAGACTTACAAGCTCGAGCGGATAAGCGTAGGTAGTAGGAGACCGAACATGTATGTTAAGGTTGTTCCTTCTTTTCTTGGCCTGTTTCCATAAATGGTAAGGGCGTGATAAACCTTATGACTCGAGACTTGTCAAAGTAGAGCTTGTCATGTTGTTGTCTAGTCCCGGGTGTTATGTTATTCTTTTCGAGGGGCCACATCCACTCCCTATGCCCTTGAGGTTATAGAGAGACAGAAGAGACATGTTACAGTATCAGTGTTTTCATCATATACTGCATGATATACATATATATTTTTCTTTAGCCTGGCCACTTAGTTAGTGAGACATTTTTATTTTGCCTGGCCTACGGGTCAGTGAGACAGAATGCCTGGCCGACGGGTCAGTGAGACAGATTGCTTGGCCGACGGGTCAGTGAGAATTTTCAGTTGCCTGGCCATTTGGTCAGTGAGATATATAATAGTATTAAATTGCATTTCATATGAGACAGGTCATGTGAGATTTTCAGGGCATTCTTTGGCCTCCAGATTATATTATTTTCAGTTCAGTTTCAGTTGTTCCGCTGCCTTACATACTCAGTACATTGTTTCGTACTGATGTTCCTTTTGCTTGGGGGCGCTGCATTCATGCCCGCAGGTTCAGGTAGCCAGACAGACGATCCAGCTCAGTAGGTTTTCCACTCAGCTGCAGTCAGAGCACTCCACTTGGTTTGGAGCTGCAGTCCCTCTTGGTATGCTATTTTGACATATATATATGGGTATGACGGGGCCTTGTCCTATCCTTTCTACAGCTCGTGTTCCCTAGAGGTCTGTAGACAGTTGTATGTAGTTGGCGTATTATGTAGCCTTGTTGGCTCTCAGTCATGTTGTTCGGATTACATAGTTGCTTCGTCGGCTTACTCAGTTGTGTAATTATATTTTGGGCATGTATGCCAGTTCAAACGAGATTGTCAGTATATATATATATATATATGTAGGTTACAGCCTCGCCGGCTTGTTGTATTGTTTGTGTGCAGGTAGGCCTTATTGGTTTAAGTTGGGGGTTATTCCCAGAGTTACAGATTTAGAGTGGTTCGCTCGGGCCTAGGCGGGCATCGAGTGTCGGTCACGCCACTCCAAAATTGGGGCGTGACAAACTTTGTGTCAGGGCAGTTCTGTCCTAGAATTTTCTACAGACCGTGTCCAGTAGAGTCTTGTTTATGGGTGTGAAGTGCGCCACACTTATAAACAAGAGGCTACGAGGCATTTAGGAACAATTGACCCTTCTTTCTCATCTTAGATCGTGCCATAGAGCTAAATTGTAGGATGTGATGTCCCTGATTCTAATCCTAAATGTTTTGATTGTGGACAAGTAGTTAATTATGCCGCTATGAGGCAATTGATGAGAAATGAAGTTGTTCCTCAGAAAGGTATGTTTCTTGCCTTATTGATATTGATAGACTTGGATATAAGAACTCAAGCTAGATGTTACGAGCATTTATGATCGCCCTATGAGGCATTGGATGTGTTTTCTGAGCTGTGTGCAGGAATGAGGCAGTAAGAAGTATAGAGGAAACTCTGCCAAAATTTTTACAAATTGAATGTCTGAATGTCTATGCTATAGAGAAAGAATGAAGGGAAAATATGACAATCGGATGTTTGGTAAGTCATGATTGAATGAACCATTATGAGATGCTTTTAAAGAGAAGTTTTAGAATGATAGTAATTTAATTTAAGGGAAGACCCCTGGAGGGGAAAAATGATTAGTAATTAAAGGGGTTGGAATGAGTGCATTTGAGATTTCGGGAAATTGAGATTTATTAAAGATATAGGGAAAGTTGGCACTAAGAATTCAAATGCAGTATTACGATTTATAGATTGGTGAGTAAGATATAACAAAAAGATATCGATATGGGAAAGGAAGTTAATAAGTAGGGGAAAGTTTTACTCTAGAAGTTTATACATACGTAAGACCAGGACGGGTTGATGACAGGCGCACAGACTCGTTTTATCGGAATTTCCTATATGATGTGAGTTTACATTAGGATTCAGAAGTCACCAATCATTCAACTTCAAAGAGGTTTTACGAGTATTTTATAGTTGGCACAATTCTGAGAATCATTAAGGCTAAGTTACTTCGGGTATTAATGACTACCTTGAACTCAAGAATTAGAAATGGATAGGTAAGTTGGAATGTAATTATGATTGTCTTCTAGATTGCTTATATAACTTCTAAATGTGATGTTGCGTGGCTGACGAAGGAAGTAGAGATTGTATCAACCTTAGGAATATGTGGTGGAAGGCTTTACCTCATATTTTTCTTCAAAAGCGTGTTGTGAAGGTTATTGACGATAGAGAAATTAGGTGCGATGTCAGTTTATGTGTAAGGAGAGAAGAAAGTAGGTGTACAAGTGAAGATAAAATATTGCAAGGATCGATTCGGTTGCTACAGGAAAGTAAAAGATGCGAGGTTGATTATTTTAGACAAGGAGACGGGGTACAAGTACGAGTAAAGATTTTTAAGTAAAGTTATATCGCTAGGATTCACACTTCTGATGTAGAAAGATATGCTAGAAAGACCTACAGATTCAGACATACAAAAAAAAAAGGAATATGATATACCAGAATAGCCCGAGGGAAATTAAGAGCATATAAGCTTTACAATTAGAATTCTCTGGCTAGCTGGCCAAAAAGAGAGGGGAGATGTATTAAAATCACAGATTCAGGACAAAATCAAATGGCAATGGGCTATCTTGCAAGAAAAGGTGTTGAAAAGCGATAAAAAGATAAGTCACGAGTGGCTACATCGAGTATCATGTATACCTTTATGATTGATGTTACGACATGTTAAAAATATTGATTGTGTTGTATGTCAAAATTGAGGTAGCAAGCGCTACAGAAAGAATCAGGATTGGGTTTTCTCGGGAATTAAAGTCGGATTGCGGTAACGCGACCAAATATGTAAGCACGAGCATTAGGAAACAGAAGGCTATGATATCTTGAGTCTTCACCTGATGTGGTTACAGGTGTACTATCAGTATCTTTTCAGGATGTTTATGCATTGATAGATCCAAGCTCTACATTATCGTATGTTACTCCTTTCATTGCTAGTCGATTTGGGGTGAAACCCTTTGAGGTGTCTACACCCGTTAGTGATCCAGTGATAGCTAGACGGGTATGTAGAAATTGTGTAGTTATAGTATGTGATCGACGTATGGTGGTAGATTTGATTGAATTTTATAAGGTAGACTTTGATGTCATCAGAGGTATAGATTGGTTGGCCTCTTGTTATGCTAATGTTAACTGTAGAATGAAAATGGTTCGACTCCAGTTTCTTGGAGAACCAGTTCTAAAGTGGAAGGGTAATACAATAACATAGAGAGGTAGGTTTATTTCCTACATCAAGGCAAAGAAGATGATTGCTAAGGGTTGTATTTATCATTTAGTACGGGTTCAGGATACAGAAGCAAAGCTACCGACTCTTTAATCTGTTCCAGTAGTTAATGAGTTTCCAGATGTATTCTCAAATGAGCTTCCAGATCTTCCTCCAGAATGGGAGATCGACATTGCCATTGACATATTACCAGATACGAAGCCAATATCTACCCCCTTATAGAATGGCACCTACTGAATTGAGGGAGTTGAAGGAACAACTAAAGGATCTATTTGAGAAAGGCTTTATCAGGCCTAGTTCGTTGCCATGGGGAGCACTTGTGTTGTTTGGGAGAAAGAAAGATGATTCGTTACGGATGTGCATCAACTATAGGTCGCTGAATAAGGTGACAATAAAGAACAAATATCCAGTTCCGAGGATTGATGATTTATTTGATCAGTTGCAGGGTGCTAAATGGCTCTCGAAGATAGTTTTGAGATCAGGGTATCACCAGGTGAGAGTTAGGCAGAAAGATATTCGAAAGACAGCTTTCAGAACCAGATATGGCCACTTTGAATTTCGTGTAATGTCGTTTGAGTTAACGAATGCACCGACAGTATTTATGGATTTGATGAATAGCGTGTTCAGGCCTTTCCTAGATCTATTCGTGATTATTTTTATCGATGATATTATGGTATACTCACGATCAGAGGCAAAGCATGCAGACCATTTACGTGCTGTTCTTAAAGTTCTCCAATATCAAAAGATGTATGCAAAGTTCTCTAAATTTGAATTCTGGTTGAATTCGGTGACTTTTCTGGGGCATATTATGTCAGCTGACGGTATCCAGGTGGATACACAGAAGATTGAAGCTGTGAAGACTTGGCTTAGACCCACAATACCGACGGAGGCTCATAGTTTTCTGGGTTTGGCAGGTTATTATATGAGATTTGTAGAGGGTTTGGCAACTTGTGAGCGTAGATTTCAGGAGTTGAAGAAAAAATTTACTTTGGCCTCGGTTCTAACACTTCCGGATGGATCGGAAGGCTATGTCATTTATTGTGATGCTTCAGGTGTTGGGTTAGGTTGTGTGTTGATGCAGCACAGTAAAGTTATAGCTTATGCTTCAAGGCAGTTGCGGAAGCATGAGAAGAACTATCCAACACATGATCTAGAGTTAGCTGCAGTGATTCATGCATTGAAGATGTAGAGGCACTACTTATATGGTGTCCATGTCGATATCTATATGGACCATAAGAGTCTTCAGTATATCTTCAAGCAGAACGAGTTAAATTTGCGGCAGAGACGATGGTTAGAGTTACTAAAGGATTATAATGTCAACATTTTATATCATCCCAAAAAGGCGAACGTAGTAGCCGATGCCCTTAGCCGTAAATTCATGGGTAGCTTGTCTTATGTTCAGCGAGAGAAAAGGGAGCTAGTTTGTGAGCTTCAGTAGGTAGCTATTCTAAGAGTTCGATTGTTAGACACGGGAGATATAGGGGTTACTATTCAGGACTCAGCGGTCTCATCTTTAGTAGCTGAGATTAAGAAGCGCCAGTATGAGGATCCGATGTTAGTCCATTATAGAGAGATAACTCCTCAGAAGAAAAAGTCACCATTTGAAATTACTGAAGATGGAGTTCTCAGATACCGAGGGACCATAAGAGTCTTCAGTATATCTTCAAGCAGAAGGAGTTAAATTTGCGGCATAGACGATGGTTAGAGTTACTGAAGGATTATGATGTCAATATTTTATATCATCCCGGAAAGGCGAACGTAGTAGCCGATGCCCTTAGCCGCAAATCCATTGGTAGCTTGTCTTATGTTCAGCCAGAGAAAAGGGAGCTAGTTCGTGAGCTTCAACAGTTAGCCAACCTAAGAGTTCGATTATTAGATTCGAGAGATATAAGGGTTACTATTCAGGACTCAACGATCTCATCTTTAGTAGCTGAGATTAAGAAGCGCCCGTATGAGGATCTGATGTTAGTCTATTATAGAGACATAGCTCCTGAGAAGAAAAAGTCACCATTTGAAATTGCTGGAGATAGAGTTCTCAGATACCGAGAGAGACTGTATGTTCCCGACGTTGCAGGACTATGTCACCAGATTATGGGAGAGGCTCATTATTCCCATTATTCTATTCATCCAGGGACAATGAAGATGTATCATGATATTAAGGAAGTTTATTGGTGGGATGGGAAGAAAGACATAGCGGAGTTGGCAGCCTAGTGTCCTAATTGCCAGCAGGTGAAGATTGAACATCAGAAACCTAGTGGGTTATTGCAAGCTATTGAAATTCCTATGTGGAAATAAGAGGCAATTAATATGGATTTCATTACAGTCTTGCCTCATTCCCAGCGCAAGTTTGATTCCATATGGGTGATTGTTGATAGACTTACTAAATCAGACCATTTTCTGCCAGTCAGGACTACTTATTCAGCCGAGGATTATGCGAAACTTTATACTAAAGAGATAGTCCGACTTCATGGTGTTCTGGTATCCATCATTTCCGACAGGGGTATTGTTACACCTCGAAAATTTTCGCGTCGTTTGCATTGTGAGCAAACCGTCGTTAAGCTCGGAGAGGTCATGGAATCATTATTTTGGTTAAGGAATACTTTTAATAAGTTCTAAGTAAGTGTGTAAAGGTTCCGGAATCAAGCGAATCAAAGAAATTAAGTTTGTCAAAATTTTGGAAAACTTGGCAGAATTTTGGACAGAAAATTCTGGTCCAACTTGAGGAAGGTGTATCTCCTAGAATATGAGGAGTTATGGAACGCTTAACCTATGTTAATTGAAGTTCATTGAGTCTAGTTTCCAAATTAACAAACCGTTCGTCGATACGACATTGGAGTAGAAAGTTATGAGCATTCCAAGAATGGCTATCAGAGGCTTCTTCGCGAACGCGAAGGGAAAATGGTAGATCGGTGGGAACCGACTTTCCCACCATATAAATACCTTTTCTCTTCACTTTTATCATAATTTGAACATATTTTGAGCCTCTAGAATCCTCCACATACTTCCCCTAACACTTCTAACTCCTTGGTTCAAGAATCCAACAAAATTTACATATTAACTAGCTTGGGAAGTTCGTTATAGCATCGTAATTCTCGTGATTGTTTGCGGGACGAGTCGAGGAAGGTGGAATTTTGAATCCACTCTTGCAAGGTTTCACTAAAGTCTATTAAGGTAAGATCCTTCCTCTAAAGCTATGGATTTGAGTTAATCCGAAGTTATATTCGCTAGATTATCGTGTAATACGTCGAATTGGACGAAGGGTGAAACAAGTCTTGTATGAAACACCATATTGAAGTAATAAGAATGTTGATTATATGTGATTGTTGTATATGTTGAATTGAGTTAGTTTTGGAGGATTTTAATGGTTTAAAGTAAAGGAAAAAATGGCATAAAGGTCGTAATTTGATACGTTAATGTTGTTGGCCTATGGACTGATTTTCGAAGGAAGTTTTGGACGAATTTGTATATGTTTGTCATATAGTATCTTGATTATATTGTGGTTGATGTTGTTATGGAATTTGGGAGAAGTAGATGATATAGGGGAAATGCTGTCCGATTTTTGTTAGCTTGCCAATTAAAGTAGGTTGATCTTATAAGCGTTTCAACGACTTAACATTGTTGCAAATCATCTTGAATGTAGATTTACAAGTTTGGGAGGATAAGCATTAAGTAGTTAAGGAGACGAAAAGGCAAGTTAAGGTTGTCCCTTTTCTTTTTTAAGGCATGATCCTATTGTTATGAACTTTGACAGATGGTGTCCATAATGATTCCTCTCATAGAAATGCTAGAAGTTTATATTCTTGATGTTCTCTTATGATATAATTGATGATATTGTCTCATGATTATGGATCTTGATCTTACGGTATTTGATCTTATTCAGTGATATTGATCTCATCTTTTGATTATTGTTCATTCAAGGTGAGATATGTTCATGATGATAGTTTCATAATTATAGTCGGAGGTTACCGACCTTACGTCACTCCGATAGATTCATAGCTTTTCTTTGGGCTCTCATCCATGCTTTATATATATGTATGTATTTTCTAAACCAAGCTGCGCTATAGTCGGCCGGATACGACACCTATTATGCAACCACTGATCAGTTGGGTATTACACACCGAGTCCCGAAATGGTCGGGTACGTTTCACGCCGAGTCCCAAAAGGGTCGGGTACGGTATTTTATATACATACATATATATATATATATGTATAAAAATATATTTTTTTTAAAAAAAGCTAAGCATGCATGACATCCGCCTTAAGAGGCATTCAGAGGTACATGTTGATCTTTCTTATCTTATGTTATCTTTATATTTTCATTATGTTGTTATTCATGCCTTACATGCTCAGTCCATTATTCGTACTGACGCCCTTTTGTTTGGGGACGCTATGTTCATACCCGCAGGTAGACAGGAAGATGGTTCAGACTCATAGGCTGCCTTCTCAGTAGATGTATTGAGGCACTCCAGTCACACATTCCGAAGTTGCGGTCTAGTCGATGATCCTTTTGTATACGAGATAGGTACGGGGGGTCTGTCCCCGTCCTTATTATGCTATGCACTCCAGTAGAGGCTCGTAGACAGATAGGCACAGTTAGATGTCCTATGGTCATTTTGGTTTATATCTCTGCCGTATCATTACTATGGATAGCCTTGCGGGCATATGTACTTGGGATTAGCTTGATAACATATGTATATTATCTTTTGGGCTTGTGTCTTGATATTTATGAGTTAGCATGATGGCCTACTCAGGTATGGATATAAGATGCATGTACATGTTGTGGTGCTCGGTAGGTTAGCTCCAGGTGCTTGTCATGGTCCTCCGGTTGGGTCATGACAAAAGTGGTATCAGAACAGTTCTATCTTAGGGTTATCTACGAGTCGTGTCCAGTAGAGTCTTATTTATGGGTGTGAAGCGCGTCATACTTATAAACAAAAGGCTGTCAGGCATTTAGTATCATTACCCTTCTTTGTATTCTAGATCGTGCCACAGAGCTGAGTCATAGGGCGTAAATCCTCAACCCTGATTTATGTTGTTTTACTGTTTGACGACGACTTCTTCAGAAAGGATTACGGGCTATTCGAGGATTGTAATGATGATCGGGGGAGAATTAAGTTACACTTTGGAGGAAGACCCAAGTGCGGACGTATCCTCCATTGAGACGGACCTATCTAAGATCATGTCTTCTATAGAAACAGACCCCTCGGAGATTCAGGATGAATCAACGCTACAGGTATTATTGACTTTGATAAGAGTAGAGGAGCCAAGAAAAGCTCCGATGTTTCCCGTTTCACCCTTGGCCATAGCTGGACACGTAAGGGAAAGGCCAATGCTGGAGTTGAACCTCAAGCTTCAGATTATGGTGTACCAGCGGAGAGTGAAGAGCCTTCTGAGAAATCGAGGAGTTTGCAGCCTAAGGACCCTATTAGCCAAGACTTGACGGTATTTCGGGGCAAGGTTCAAATGAAGGTGGTGGTCAGACCCGACAGGTTATTATAGTTGGTACAATTATAGAAATTTCGGGTGGTGAAGAACGACCGATAGAGAGGCAACAAGAAAAAGAATTGTTCCAGCCTATGTTGGGGCGATTTGTGTAAGATTAGGGTTAGCAGAGTAGGGCCATGGAGAGGCTCACATTCGTCAGAATTCTAGGACCAAAGAAACCAATGATGGAAGGTATATTTGTCACTCTGATAAAGTGTTAAAATTAAGCAAGTATGAATTGAAATATTTTATTTAATGCAACAACGGTATGTCATAACGCCTTAAACGATTATATTAGGAAAGGGAAAGGAGTAATATTAAAGAGGAGCCTAGAGTGGAATCTGTGGTTAGACAATGGGTTAAAATTGTGTATGGTAATAAGACAAAAGTATGATCAATCAGGAAGGGCATGTGTGGGGAACATAGATCTATGAAGAGACTATATCTACAGAATTACGAATGATGAGTATTAAGAGGAATCAGTAAGATATGAATGACTTGTGAGTAAGGGAAGATAGTCCAATACTAGGGGATGAGCAACGCCGTCAGGAACAATTATTGTGGTAATATTGTTTGTACACTCTTGAGGGCGGTATTGATATATTATATGCAGTTCTGCTAAGATAAATGTTGAAGAATTCTTATGGGACTTTAAAAGAAGAGAAGTTTGATGAGATTTTCAGTTGGGTAATAGCAAAGGACTGTGGATATACTGTGAATGGTTATCAACCTTAGAAGTGTTTGTTAATGAGACATCGTTATGATTAGATGGGAGTTGTATTTTCCCCTCGAGGTAAGACGTGGAAAGGATACGTAGGTGTTTAAAAAAGATCCTTGAGTGTAAGTATCCTTGAGAGTATATTAGCAAGGATGTTATACAGAGGTACGAGTATATGAATATATGAATCATGAGTTGATTCACTGGAATGTATAAGACAAAAGGTAAGACTAAGGTACGCAAAATTTTACTCCAGAAGTTTTATTATCACAGGATTATTGAGTTAGTAGTGCAAGGCTGAATAGTTAATGAAGGAAGTGAGTGATGTTTTTAAAAGGATTATTTATGTAAGGGGCATCGGAAGAGTTTGAAGTCACAAATTGATATAAATACGCCCTTCATTAATGAGGTGAGCGTGTTGTCTAAAAGAGACCTGCTTAAAGAATGAGTGTTTATGTAACGAGGGAAAAGAGAAGTAGTAATAATCAGGGTAGATTTTTGAAATGGAATATCATACTAGATACCATCATAGTGATGAAATGGGAGAAGAAGTAATAGGAAAAAGATGGTTTCTAGAAGGAAGATAAGGAAAATTATGAAGATCTCTTCGATGAAAGATTAGACCCACCCAGGGACAATACGTCTATAAAAGTATGCCACTCTTTACAAGTATGTGCGACTGACCAGATAGACTTGGACGACGAACAGTTACAGCTAAGATAGTCGCGAAAATTATTGGTAGTAAATACTTGCAGAAAAGAGGAGAGATAAATAGGATGTCAAATATAGAGTAGTGGGTTAACTCCCTAAGGGGGGAAGATGAGACAACAAGTATTGGATCAGGAGCAAGCTTTGTTAGAAGATGGAAAGATAATGACCAAAGAATTGGAAACTACCTCAAAGGGATATTACGCTAGCAGGCCGATGAAGCATAAGAACGATTTGACGATAAACATAACCAGTTAGTTATATGCATTGTTGACACCTGATTTTTGACCTCCCTTAATTTATTTTATTTACTCAGGATCCTTGGATAATAAATAAGATAATTTCGCACGCTCACAAAAAATTCTGAATAATTTTAAACAATTATTCAAACTAATATTTTACTTCTATAAATTAATAGGGGAACCTTCAAGGCTCTATTAATTATTCAGAAAATTATCGGCATCTTTACAGCATTTTTATAATTTGCCAGCAATAGGACAATTTTAAACAATTGTTCATTTAATCCAAAGAAATCAAAGAAAATTAGATAGAAAGCTATTTATTTTATTTTTATATTCAAGGAATTTGAATAATTAAGAGAATATACAATTTTACCCCTCAAGCTCTAAATTATTACTATGTGTGTATATTTGTACCAATTTTGGCGAAGTTGTTTTAAAATTGTGATTTTAGTTTAATTATTGTTATTCTTGCATAAATGACCACCTCATAATTAGCCAATTCATGGTTCAATATAGCTGGGTCAATTTTGCAAATGCTGAATTGTAAATGACCTTAATTGAAATGTCCAACCATGGGCAAATTAATTAGGAAAATTCACAGCCCATAACTACCTCTAAGACTTATTTATTAGTAATAGCTACCTTTTTTCTTAATTATTTTTGGTAGCTTAATTATTTATCAAATTACCAGCTATAACTTGTTTTTGTAACTGCAGTGTATTTTCCTAAAAATAAGGTACCTTTCTCCCACTTACCGACAATTTTTTTTTTTTCAAATATTTTTCTTTCACATCTTCAATTCACAACCGTATTTTACTCCCATTATTCTTCACCATAATTAGCACGATTTCTTCTTCTTCCTTATCAGTTACCCAATCTCTACAGGTAACTAATTTTTGTTATGTTATTTGTTGTATTTCTCTTCAATTGTTCATAAATTTCATCGTTTTTACCTTCACTTTTCTTTCATTTTTTTTTAATAATATTTTCGGCCATTGTTAGAGTATCTTCAACAAGCTCTAACTCTCCATTTTAATGGGGGATATTGATACTCCAAACAAAAATACATCAGTGGCAACAAGAAAAGCAGTGGAGGATCTCCAACCAATGGCCGAAGCTCAGCCATAGCAATTTGTTTGCTAAATCTCCATGGATAGGCCGAAATAAGAGGAAAATCTTTCTTATGTTTGCTAATCATGTGGTGTTATTTATCTTATGAGTGATGAAGAATAGTATTGATTATAGCAATATGATATTATAGCATCATCTAGGAGCAAGAGAATAGATTGTTGTTGTAGAAACACCATTGATGAGAGTTGTGGAGCTTCATGCCCACCAAGTGTTTGATAAAATGTTTCAGTATATTTCAGTGTATTTCTGTGTATCAACAAACAATATATCTAATTTTTCAGTATATTTCAGTGTATTATTTCGCTGTATTTAATTGTATTTATCTTTTTTTTTTTGGTGTAAAGCCTATTTTTACTCCACTTTGTTTTCACGATTTTTGTATTTCGCTGTATTTTAATGTATTTCTGCATTTTGTATTTCTAATTTATGAAATAGTTTCTGATATATTTCATTGTATTCCATAGTATATACTCATACTACAACTTTATATTTCTTAAACAATCAACCATATTTCATTATATTCCAGCGTATATTTTTCTATATTTGGAAGTTTTCAGATCTTTAGTGGTTTTAGAATTCAAAAAGTTTTGATTGTGATAAAAGTTGAGAGAGATTCGTGAGCTATTATGGAATGCGTAAACTATGGTTGATTTAATTTAACTCAAGAAAAAGAAGAATCTGTTAAAAAAATATAGCCTATTTTTATTCAACTCGATTTTGTATTTCACTGTATTTAAAAAAATCTGTTACATAAATAGCTCCTATTTCACTGGAGCGTGTTTACTGTTCACTGTATTTCTCTATATTTAAAAAAACAGAAATACACGCATTTTTAAAGAAAAGTAGCTACGCTTGGTAATTTTGCATTTTATAGTTATATCTAGTTAGAAGCCAATAAAAGGTAGCTATTTATGTAAGTTTCACAATTAATTAAGGACATTAATGCAAAATAGCTTTAATTGGTTAAATTAATTATCAAAATAAGGCTGTATTTGCAAATGGTTAATTGCAAGGATATTTCTGCAATTGATGATTACAAAGGTTGGTCATAATTGCAACCCTCGTTCAATTAAGGGTCAATTTAAGGCTATTTCTGCAAAATGAGTTTCAAAACCGCTTGTTAATTTAATTACATCTTTGTTTGACCTCGTTTTAATTATTTCTTGTTACTACTACGTACTTTAAATAACGACCTATTTTACTAAAATTCCTATTCTGCCCCACGGATATATATACATTCGATATACGCATATATACGCTTATAATATACAAAACGTTTTTTGAATTAAAAAAAAGGGCCAGGTCCAGCCCATTTAGGGCTGAACCGACCCACGTCCGTTATAATACTCCCTCCTGAATAAACAAAGGAATGGAAGGACTTCATTTGCAAAGTTCCAAGAGGGGCTAGGGGTAAACCCTAGCCGCCTCTCTGTCTTCCCCTACCCCTGCCACTGCTCCACCGTTTTTGGTGATAAATGGAGTGTATGAGGCGTGGTTGTGACAGTGAAGAGGACAAAGCATTTACTGCTTCGTCCTTTTCACGATTTTTATCACAAATTCGCATCCAAACGAACCCTTAAAGGTACAATCCTTGTTTTCTTTTATTATTATTCATTTTTACAGCTTTTAGGAGTAGTTGCAGCCATTGATTGTTGCTATCTTTGAATCTTAGCCCTTTATTGATAGATCTGAGTGTAAAACTAGTTAAAACTATGTTGTACCACATCGGTGGTGAGGGATTAAGTGTGGTATAGAACCCCATATTCAGTTTTAAAAAAAAAGAGTTTTTGACAAGCGAAAACTAGCTTAAAAGGGTGAAAATCCGAAAATAAGAGCTTTACACTTGAAAATATTCAAGTTTAAGAGCTCTTTGAGTATAAATTTTTAGTATTTTTGAGGTTTTTAAATCTCCTCTGAGTTAAAAGTTTATTTTTGCTTTTTATTTTTATTTTTTTTACGCTGCTTTAGTGTTGGTGGCTGAGTTTTGGAAGAAGGAAGAAGCTCCTCAAGTCCATTCTTGATTCGGCTGTGCCTACAAAAGGTAATTCTTATTTTGTTTATTGCTTTTTCCCTTTAATTTCTGTTAATATTTTGTTTATTCTCTGTTTTTAGTTAGTATTAGTGTTAGTGTATATTTTAGCTTTAGTTTTGGTTGCTATGATATTAATTGTTGATTGATTGATGTTTGGGATTGTTAGATTAGTGTAAATGGTATTGGTTAATGTTATTGTGTTTTGGTTTTGAAATTGAAGGTTGTGAAGAAGGATATTAGATCCTCTTCAGAATACTCAGAATGTTTGATTAATGTCAAATGGATTAGCTGGTTGTACTGATTGTTTATGAGTAAAGTAAGTTGATAGGTTTGATCATGTTATAAGGTAGTTCCAGTTTGGCTCTTTGATGGTTCAAGTCATTTTGTTCACAATGTCCTATTCTGTGCTATCTTGTGCTATTTGTGTCTTAATTCTGGAGTTTAAATGAGGCATGCTGGGCTAAAATTGTTGTGTGAATCTAAATGTTAAATGATCTAGTCTTGCTTTTACATATCCTCTTTGTGTTTTTATTTTATTTTTTTATTTTATTTTTTATGTACTGTGTGAATTCTACTTATTTTGGTAATAGAGGGATCAGTTGGCTTGAAACAACTCTAAAAATGTAAAGTATGGTTTGCCTATGATTGGTTCTGGCTCTTAAAGATTGTATAAGGCTTCTCCTCTAAAATTCTGATCACCTTGCCTCCTACGCTAGTCTAATATTGAGGGATTATGGCCTACTTGGATGACTTACTCTCATTATGTATGCCATATTGTTTGTTTAGCCTCTTGTAAGGCCCTTGGTCTATATTATAAGGTGTACTAAGGCTGTCATGGTGCATTTCTATGAGTACACAACCCTGTGTCACTTAGTGATCTCCCAAGTTGCTACTTCTTCTGCATTCTTATATGTTTAGACAACTTGCCTAGTCTTCATGCTTTGAAAATGTTTGGTGGTTTGACTTGGAATGCTGACCATGCTTCGTGTTGCTTTATTCATTTTCTTAAACATGATATCTTGATTTGCCAACCTGCATGCTTAAAATAAGCTTGAATCCACGCTTGCAAAGGTTGACTATATTCTATTAAGGTAAGATCCTTCCTCTATAACTATGGATTTGAGTTAATCCAAAGTTATATTCGCTAGATTATCGTGTAATACGTCGAGTTGGACGAAAGGTGAAACAAGTCTTGTTTGAAATACCATATTGAAGTAATAAGAATGTTGATTATATGTGATTGTTATATATGTTGAATTAAGTTATTTTTGGAGGATTTTAATGGTTTAAAGTAAAAGAAAACATTGCATAAAGGTTGTAATTTGATATATTGATGTTGTTGGCCTATGGACTATTTTTCGAAGGAGGTTTCGGACGGATTTGTATATGTTTGTCATATAGTAGCTTGATTATGTTGTGGTTGATGTTGTTATGGAATTTGGAAGAAGTAGATGATATAGGGGAAATGCTGTCCGATTTTTGTTAGCTTACCAATTAAAGTAGTTTGATGTTATAAGCATTTCAATGGCTTAACCTTAGTGCTAATCATCTTGAATGTAGATTTACAAGTTCGGGAGGATAAGCGTTAAGTAGTTAAGGAGATGACAAGGTATGTTAAGGCTGTCCCTTTTCTTTCTTAAGGCATGATCCTATTGTTATGAACTTTCACAAATGGTGTCCATAATGAGTCCTCTCATAGAAATGCTAGAAGTTTATATTCTTGATGTTCTCTTATGATATCATTGATGATATTGTCTCATGATTATGGATTTTGATCCTACTGTATTTGATCTTATTCATTGATGTTGATCTTATCTTATGATTATTGTTCCTTCAAGGTGAGATATGTTCATGATGATAGTTTCATAATAATAGTCGGAGGTTACAGACCTTACATCACTCCGATAGAGTCATAGCTTTTCTTTGGGCTCTCATGCATGCTTTATATATATGTATGTATTTTCTACACCGAGCCACGCTATAGTCGGCCGGGTACGGCACCTATTGTGCAACCACTGATCAGTTGGTATTTCACACCGAGTCCCGAAAGGGCCGGGTACATTACACACCGAGTCTCCAAAGGGCCGGATAAGTTACACACCGAGTCCCGAAAGGGCATGGTACGTTTCACACTGAGTCCCGAAAGGGTCGGGTATGGTATTTTATATATATATATATATATATATATATATATATGTTTAAACAAAAAAAGCTAAGCATGCATGATATCCGCCTTAAGAGGCATTCAGAGGTACAAGTTGATATTTCTTATCTTATGTTATCATTATATTTTCATTATGTTGTTATTCATGCCTTACATGCTCAGTACATTATTCGTACTGACGTTTTGTTTGGGAACGCTGTGTTCATGCCCGCAGGTAAACAGGGAGATGGTTCAGACTCGTAGGCTGCCTTCTCAGCGGATGTACTGAGGCACTCCATTTGTTCCGGAGTTGCAGTCCAGTTGGTATGATCCTTTTGTATACGGATAGGTACGGCGGGATCCTGTCCCCTCCTTATTATGCTATGCACTCCAGTAGAGGCTCGTAGACAGATAGGCATAGTTAGATGTCCTATGGTCATTTCGGTTTATATCTCTGTCGTATCATTACTATGGATAGCAGTGCCGGCATATGTACTTGGGATTAGCTTGATAACGTATGTATATTATCTTTTGGGCTTGTGACCCATACAGTTATGATATTTATGAGTTAGTATGATGGCCCACTCAGGTATGGATATAAGATGCATGTACATGTAGTGGTGCTCGATAGGTTAGCACTGGGTAACTGTCATGGCCCTCCGTTTAGGTCGTGACAGGTACGCTGTTTATAGCTAATTTACGAGGTCTTTCCAGAAGAGTTTAGGGACTCATGTAAGTCTTAGCACTGCATTCCACCCCCAGACAGACTGGGTATGATCCTTTTGATGACTGGGTATTCTTGAAGTTATCACCTATGAAAGGCGTTATGAGATTTGGTAAGAAGGGTAAGCTTAGTCCTCGGTACATTGGATCTTACAAGATTGTATGTAAAGTGGACTAGGTGGCCTATGAGTTAGATCCACCTTCGATTTTAGAATCAGTCCATCTGGTCTTCCATGTATCGATGCTTCGTAAGTGTATTGGAGACCCTTCGACAGTCATGCCCGTTGATGATGTTCAGGTTACTGAGCAACTATCATATGAAGAGGTTCCTATTGTCATTCTAGATAGACAGGTTCGAAGATTGAGGAATAAGGGTGTAGCTTCAGTTAAAGTTCTCTGGAGAAATGAGAATGTTGAGGAGATGACTTGGGAAGCTGAGGAAGATATGAGATCCAGGTATCCGCACTTATTTTCTCTTCCAGAAGAGGTCCAGACAGAGACACCCTTGCCTTCAGGTGCGTATCGTTTCATTCGTTACTGTTCGTGTACGACCATTATGGTTATTATACAATTACAGGGGAAACTCTGCTGATTTTTTTTAAAAGACCCCTAAGAGTTTAACATTCGAGGACGAATGTTTCTAAGGGGGGAAGGATGTTACGCCTTGAAAATTTTCGCATTGTTATATCGTAAGTAAACTAATATAAGGCCGGAGAGGTCATAGAACCATTATAAGGTTAATGAGGACTTCTAGCAAGTGCTAAACAAGTGTCTAAAGGTTTGGATCAAGTGAATCGAAGAAATTAAGTCTGTCGAAAATTTGGGAAAACTTGGCAGAATTTTGGATAGAAATTTTTTATCCAACTTGAGAGAGGCATATCTCCTAGAATACGAGGAGTTATGGAATGAATAACCTATGTGAATTCAAGTTCGATGTCTTCTTTCTAATGCAACTGACAAATCTCGATTCTGAAAAGTACGGGATAGAAGTACGGCCCGTTCTTTGAAGTCTGTCCCACACTTTTGGCCGCACTTCACCCAAATTTTCCAGAAAGTTGGATTTTGACCTTCCCAAGTAAGGGCTGAAAGTACGGCCCGCACTTTTTACCCGTACTTTGCCCGAAAATTCCAGAAACTTTAAAGTCGGTGGACATTTTTGTTTTGGCCTATAAAATGATTTTCCCACGACTTGGGGTCATTTTTCTTCATCAATTCAAAACCCTAGTGACCTTCTACTGTCTATCAAACATCCATAAACATCCCAAATCAAATCAAGAAGAGATCAAGCCATAAAATCCTTAACTAATTCCTAGAAAATGATTGTTCTTGGCTCTACTTGGAATTGTGGAGAGTTTGGTCTTGAAACAAGTTGTGTAAGTTGAAGTTTTTCAAATATAAGGTATATTCTTCATCTTGTTTCTTATGTTGAGTTGATTTGAGGGTTTAGCAAGCCTTAAAGATGAAGAGAATCATGGTAGAAAGGTTATAAGATGTTATGTTGAAATTATTGGCTATGGATTGAATTTGTAAGGAAGTTTTGGATGGATTTGAGTTTAGTTTGAATATAATCTCTTGGCTATGGTATTGTAAATGTTGTTAATGAAGTTTGGGAGCTGTTTTGGAATTTGGTGGAAGTAAGTGATATAACAGAAATGCTGCCCAAATTTCGTTAGCTCACCTAATAGTTTAGTTCGATCTTATAGGCGTTTTACCGACTTAATCTTAGCATGAATCATTCTGAATGTGGATTTGCGAGCTTGGGAGAATAGGCGCTAAGTAGTTAAGGAGATGACAAGGTATGTTAAGGCTGTCCCTTTCTTTTCTTATGGAATGATCATATTGATAGAAACCCACACAAATAACATTCATAATGACTCCATTCCTAGATATACTAGATGCTTATGGTTCATGATGTTCTTAGGATAATGATTGAAAATTGTCTCATGATTATTGACTTTATGATATGGTTATTGATCTTATTCATTGATGTTGATCTTATCTTATGGTTATTGTTCCTTTAAGATGAGATATGTTTATGATGATAGATCCATAATGGTAATCAGAGGTTTACTGACCTTACGTCACTCCGATAGGGTTATAGCTTTTCTTTTGGGCTCTCATGCGTGCTTTATATATATGTATGTATTTTCTCACCCAAGCCGCGCTATAGTCAGCCGGGTACGACACCTATTGTGCATACCACTGCAGTTGGGTACGGATGACACCGAACCTATATGGCCAGGTACGGTATTATATATATGTATGTATGGAAATGTTATTTTTTTTTTTTTTAAAGAAAGCATGCATGGCATCCGCCTTAAGAGGCATTCAAATGTACAGGTTATCTTTCTTGTATTTTGTTACTTTCATATCTATGCTATGTTATTTTTCATGCCTTGCATACTCAGTACTTCATTTCCATACATACATATATATAATACTGTACCCGGCCATATAGGCTGTTTGTGTTATGCCACCACTCTGCCCAGAACCGATAAGTTTGCTACCAAGGCCAAAGCTGCAGTACTCATGGGATTCTCAGAAACACAGAAGGGCTATATTTTGCTTGATCTACTAATCAATTTTTTGTTAGTAGGATGTAGTGTTTGGAGAGACTGAGTCTTCTTTCAGTGATAGCTCAGATTCAGATGCTGGCACATTTTTTCAGTTATCATAAGAATCTTGTGCCACATAGGATCCTTCCGCTCCTATGCACATTTCTTAGTCACCAACACTAGAAGTCAGGGGTCCACACACACCTGCAGTTGGGATAGAAGCAGAAACTATAGTTTTCCCTGCTTCTGGAGTAGTTCACAATCAAACTCCAGCAGCTTCCCAAGAGGTGATTGAACTAGGAGGAATTCAAAAGGTGATTGAACCAAGAGAAATTCAATATCCTGATCAAGAAGCACTTGAATTAGCTGAGGTTGCTCCTAATCCAGAAGCAATGGAACTAGTGCAGGCTGTTCATCTTCCTGTTGCTGCAGATAATATACTATCTACGATAACAAAGAGACCTAGTTGGTTGGATGATTATATTACCAACACTAGTCATGGCAGTGCTAATATTTACCCCATGAATAAGTACTTGTCATATGCTAGTACACCAAACAACTATAGAAGTTATTTGGCTAAGGTTTCTACCTTAGCTAAACCTAGAAACTTTAAGGACGCATCAAGAGATGAGAAGTGGATAGAAGCTATGAAGCAGGAAGTTAAAGTATTAGAGAATAATCACACCTGGAAGATTGTGGATTTGCTAACCGGAAAGAATGCAGTGGGTTCCAAATAGGTGTGCAAAATAAAAAAAACAAGGCTAATGGTGATGTAGAAAGGTTCAAAGCAAGGTTGGTAGCAAAGGGTTAGAGCCAGAAAGAGGCCTTGATTACCATGAAACATTTTCTCCAGTAGCTAAGATAATTATTGTGAGAACAGTAATAGTACTAGCAGCTTCCAAAAGTTGGAATCTTCACCAAATGGATGTGTACAATGCATTCTTGCAAGGAGATCTCTATGAAAAGGTGTACATGGAACTACCAGAAGGTTTCAAGAGGATGGAACAAGAAAAGTGTGCAAACTACTTAAATCTTTATATGGTTTGAAGCAGGCATCAAGGCAATGGAACATAAGGCTAACTGATGTTTTATTAGCTACAGGATTCACACAAAGTCCCCATGGCTATTCATTGTTTACAAAGAAATCTGGAGCCAACATTGTGATAATATTAGTGTATGTGGATGATTTACTTATAACTTGAAGTTGCAGTGTTCTCACAAAAGAAGCTAAGCAAATTTTGCATCATGAATTCAAAGTCAAGGATTTGGGAGAATTAAAATACTTCCTTGGGATAGAAGTACTGAGATCAAAATCAGGCATCATTCTCAATCAAATCAGGCATCATTTTCAATCAGAGGATATATATTTTAGAGTTCATATCAGAAATAGGGTTAACTGGCACAATACCAGCTGCTACACCATTGGAGATCGGTAAAAAATTGACTACAGTAGAGTATGACAAGATTGTTGGAGTCAAAGGTGATAACCCCTTAGAAGATGTATCAATGTATCAAAGATTGGTTGTAGAAGCTTCTATATGTTACTATCACAAGACCAGATAGCTATGCAGTTCAGATATTAAGTTAGTTTATGCAAGAGCCTAAAGTGTCACACCGGAAAGCAGTTGTTAGAGTTGTGAAATATCTTAAAAATGCACCAAGACAAGGACTCATATTCAGAGCATAGCCAACACAAGAATTAACTTGTTGGTGTGACTCAGATTGGGCAGGTTATGCAAAGAAAGTTTGGGGATTCACTGATTTCCTGGAAATCAAAGAAACAACAGACAGTGTCCAAAAGTTCTACTGAGGCTGAGTATAGGAGTATGGCAGCAGTTGTAGCAGAGGTCACTTGGTTGCTTGGATTGTTCAAGGAGTTAGGGGTTTAGATACATCAACCAGCGACAGGATGGAGTGATAGCAAAGCAACTATTCAATAGGCAGCAAATCCAGTTTATCATGAGAGTATCAAGCACATTGAGATTGATTGTAACTTCATACGAGATAGGGTTAAATTTGGAACCATCAAGACAGAATTTGTGAGCACAAATGATCAAGAAGCTGATTTGCTAGCAAAAGGATTGAGCAGGCAGCAACACTTTCATTTGATGGACAAGTTAAGAGTGCTTAACATTTTGCACTCTTCAACTTGAGGGGGAGTATTGAAGTGTCACGTGACTTAGTTAGTTAAGGTTTAGTTAGCTAGAATGGTTAAGTTAACTGCACAGTTAGTTGTTGTTAGTTAGTTACATGTTCAATTAATCGGTTTTGTAGCTATAAAGCTTGTATTTGGAATGATTTTCTCAGTTGAGTTGAATATATAAAATTCATTCATTTCTCTCTCTAAATTTCCACACAATTGCACATCATATTTTAAGGCGCAGTCGTTTTCTAAAATTTTATATGCGTAGTCACTTAATGGTAACTTCATTTATTGGTTGAAATAATATTTCCGACACCACACAAATAGCTGACTAATACTTCCAACATGTTGTACTCAATTTGCATCCAAAAGTTCGTGTCAGATTACAATGCCAAGTTTCTAACCTATTCTTGGAAGACCTTCTGACTTCTGAGGAAGGCTGGGACGTAGTTGAAAGAAAAACGACTAAAACAATTAATTAAACTTTCTTTTGCAATTACCCACAAAACATTCATAATCACATACTTCTATCTGGTACTTGAAATGTAAGACATTCTTCACCAATATTTCAAAAAGAAGATCAAGAAATAACACTTATTCTTGTTGCTTTCTTCTTAACACCTCGCTATTCCCCTCTCAATTTCCCACAATCTAGCTGTCTCAAGCTGCATCAAATTATTGAGAGGGGGACGAAGACTTGACATTTTATTTTATACACCGCACAATACATCAATGTTGATGTTATGGTTTGTCATATAATCCTTTTACTTTTTCTTTTTGAATTGATAAGACGTTTTTGTATGTTGAAAATATTAGAAATGGTGGACCAAAATAAAATAAAATATTAGAAATGGTACTAACTAGAATAACTCTTAATAATAAATAGGATGCAATAATTGACAATAAAGATGAGATAGATTTGGATTTGCAAAACAGGTTTGAAACGCTATGAAGGTGTTACTTCATAGTAGATGTTTGTTATTAGGCAGACATACTCTTAAGATACAATGAACTGCACAAATTTTTTTTTACTGTCCACCCAAATAAAAATTTCGTAATGCTCGTAAATCTCTTAACTGATTTTTATTTATAGGAATAAAGACTGAAGCAAAAAAAGAAACTAGTGAAGAAAATGGCAGGATGTAGATTCAAAGGAGGAAGATTTTGGTGTTGAAATTCTACAAAAGGATGAATATTTATAGAGGTTAAACTAGTAACCAACTTATCTTTCCAGTAATAGATGTATTTTAAAGACTGAATGATACATTTTCATAAAGAATAGATGTATTATTTGAGAAATGGATAACACTTGCTCATTCTTTTCACAAAATATTGTGTCTTTTCCAAAAAATATATTTAAGTTTTAAATCAATTCCAAATTAACTCCAACATTATTCGAGTTGATGTCTTGGTGACAAGAAAGAAGGCTCGATGAAAATAGTAGAAAACATTACGACATGATCTTTGCCGCTTATCCAAGTAACATGTTATTATTAGATATAGATATGACAAGAATATTCACTCGCAACTTGCTGGTTTCTTTTCGTCCCCCCTTCTTTTTTTGTCAAAGGGTCCACCGATTCTTACGGGATTCCATTTTTGGTCCACATACCTAGCAAATTCAATCTGCATACTAATATATGGTCCATCCATTTAATACTCTGTACAAAAATAGAAGGAACCTCCCTCAGTTTTTACCAAAATACATGGTTCGTTTATTCATTTGCTCTATCACACTTTGATCTTTCTGTTTAATCCACAACCTAAAAGTATTGAAAAATCTACCAGTATAAGCTGTTTTCAGAATTTTCATATTAGTAAAATTGCCTCACACTTATATCAAATGATGTTTTGGGGAGTAAACATATCTATCTTTACATTTGTATTGCTTTGACATTAATAGGCAGTAGACTAGTGAAATCTAGAAAAGGATGCAAGCAAGGGTGATGAGTGTTGTGTGCAATCTTATTCTTACTCTCTACTGTTTATATTCACCACAAAACTACTGTTCAGTATATTGGTCGAATACTTATACTGAGACATTGTTATGCAATAACATGTACTTGTCCACTAAGGTTAGTTTTAGCAAAGAAAAATTGGCTATCTTGCCATGATAAATTCATTGTAAATCCAACCACTGAGGGGGCCTATTGGCAGGGGTATCAAATGGACAGGCTGAAATTGGGCAAGTCAAAATGGGCTGAAACGGGGGCTGAATGGTAAAAACGGGGTCATAACCAAACTAAGTTGTAATTTTTATTTTATTTTATTTTATTTGAGTGCCTAATAAAAAAAGAACCTTTTATTATGACTATATATATCACATCAAATAGAAAAAAAATCTTTTTAAAAATATTTAGATAAAGTTTCTCATGGGTCAACATGGGCTACATCCAATTTTTAAATAGGCAAAATTAAGTGGGACCAATATGGACTAAATTAATAAAATAAGGGGGTCATTAACCCGCCCAAACGTAATGGAGGGAGTTCAAACAGTTCCAAACAATAGTTAATGAATGTACAAGTTTTGTTTGGAAATGAATCGACGACCCGATTATGGTCTTGTTTGTTTTTAATATATTAATATATTAAGATTAATAAGATATAAGAGTTTGAATACTCATATGATTAAAATATATTTAAACACCGAATAATGAAGATTATTAGCCTACTTAATATTTAAGTGTGTATAATTTATTTATATTTTAAGCTAATAATATAATTCAAATAAATTATTAATAAGTATAATATCCACAATTTTTTTGACTACTTTACATAAGTTCATGAACTGTTTGTGAGGAGTAGGGCGATCCACGTGTGAGAAAAGACCCTGCATTCTATACTTTTCGTGAGCCCACCTTAGAATTATGGGGTCACATTGTCATTCATATTTTTTTTTTTTTTTTTTTAAGTAGTTAGGGCTAGCCGTGTGAGAAAAGACCCTGCATTCTATACTTTTCGTGAGCCCACCTTAGAATTATGGGGTCACACTGTCATTCTTTTTTTTTTTTTTTTAAAGTAGTTAGGGCTAGCCGCGCAACTCTATTTATTCATTCGTAGATTTTAGAGGCTTCAGGCTTCATGTATGAACTTGTATTATTTTGGGCTTATTCACATTCTTGATTAATGAATATGTTGAACTTCAAATCAAGGGCTATTTACTTCACTTGGATCATTCAATCCATCGCTAACTAAATAGATAGTATATGATTTATTACATATAATCATGAATCGAGTAGCAAATACGTCATAGATGTTTACTCGATGCAACTCGACAAATATCGAGTGCCAGCCGCATCAATTCCATTAGCGTGACAATAAGGACACTAAATCATATATATCAACTTTTGCTGTGAAAGAAAAAGGAGGGAGAAGAAGAAGAACTATACAACATGGTACATTGGTCCTCATTAATGCTTCTTAATATCTGATAAAACATTATATCAAGGTAGAATGAATACCCAATGTAAAGATTAGAATTATGATGGGAAAAGGGAGAATGGTGTTTACCCCGAAATTTGATAATAAGTTGAATTTGTAAGTGAGGTATAGGATATGTGGGCAAACTTTAATCTATTTTGGTTTTAGAGGGAATATGTATGTGAGTTCGTGCACAGTGATATATATATATGAGTATGTGTGTTAATAACTTGAACCAACACGTTGATATTATAGATTCGAGCTAAATATATATGTCTATTTTGGTACTATATCGAATTGAATGGACGAATTTAAGCCAAGGAAAACTACAAATCCGGACCAAAATTAGAGAGAGAGAGAGAAAGCTTCAATATAATTTCTATTACAATGTTCTAGATACGAAAAAGCTAACCCCTAAAAGTAGGGAAATGCACTTTTTGTTATAGTTTTGCCCCATTGGGCCTTTCATACAACATAAAGCCACTTTTAGAATAAAGAAAGCCCTAAAAAGGATAAGGTTGGGTCGTACGGTCGACACACCAATACGATTGGCGACGTTATGTGGCGAACGGTCTTGACACGTGGCAATTGAATGGTGATCAGCAGGACTAACGACCACGATCAACTCGGCCATGGAGAAATCGAACTAACGGCCATGGAGAAGCCAGGACTAACGGCCACGATCGACTCGGCCGTGGAGAAACTTGGGACTAACGACCACGATCGACTCGGCCATGGAGAAACCGAACCCAGGCGTGATGACGAGTTTGTCCGGATAAATCGGACCTTACGGTTTCCTCCGACCTCTTCGATCGACCACTTACGATCAATACACGGTCTGAGCGCTCGTGTTTGTTTCTTCCTTTCCTCTGATCCCCGATCTCGCCGGTCAACATTAATTAAACTTTTCTACGGTATACGAGATATTCCCCGCGCTTTCCGGACCGAAGTTTTGCCGGAGTAACGGAAGTGGATGAGTCACGAAACCGGTGGTTCCATGCTTGGATTCTTATCTTTTCATTTTAGCGGGGAACGATTCGTCTCGTCCTTCTGCCGTCAGCCACGTGTCATACCCCGAACGACCAATTTTAGTAACCACCATAATGCATGTCATTTCAAATCACATCTCATTAATTGTGGGACACGTGGCATCCCCCGGTTGGTTGGGATCTGAAACCGTCTCGGTTCCCATACCTATATAAGGCCTTTGATCCCTTCACTTCTTCATTTTACTTCTCTTTCTTCACTTCCAAATCACCTTCATCTTCACTTCCAAATCGCCTGCATCTCACATTTCTCGTTGATTCAACCGTTCTCATTCCCAAATTCGTTGCTTACATTGATTGCAAGAACCTTGTTAACCTCTCATCTGCTGTTTTTCGATTGAAAGCGCTGCTTTGTTTCTTCTCACTTTGTCATTTTCAATTTTCCTTTCAATCGCTGCTTCTCTTTTCTTAACTTGGAACTTCTCCCTTATCAAATTTACAATCTCCTTTTCTATTTCTTCCGAATGTCTGCCAACACCGAAACCACCTGTTATATCCCGCATTTTGTGCGTCGGAATATTTTTAAGTTTGTTGCGATGAGTCATGGACAGGGCTATTTTCCGACTTTGTTGTAAGGCATGAGTCGCTTATGATTTTATTGGAATGGAATATTAAGGAATTTGGGGCTAAAAGTGAATGATGGGAAGTTAGACATTTTATGAAAATTTGGGGCCAAAAGTTAATTATAGAAATGTTGGCCACTTCATGTAATTAAAAGCCATGTGGCCGGCCACATGGATGTGGGCCATGGCCACATGGAAGGTTAGTATATGCAATTAAAAAGATGACAAGGGATCATTTTCATTCTTAGGAAAATTCAAGAAGCTTGGAGAGAAAAAAAGAAAGAACAAGAGCAAGCCAAACGGCCATGGCTGGCCGAAAATATGTCCCTCAATTTTGATCATGGAAAAATATTTTCTTCTAGTTTTCGTATCAATTAAAGGGTCTTCTGCACCATGGAGCAATTGTTGGGACATGCAAAATATTCTTTCTTGC